>NW_026521117.1:0-149360 GCF_001660625.3 Ictalurus punctatus
CAGGAGATACTGAGGTACACACACACACACACACGAGATACTGAGGTACACACACACACACACACACACAGGAGATACTGAGGTACACACACACACACACACACACACACACACACGAGATACTGAGGTACACACACACACACACACGAGATACTGAGGTACACACACACACACACACACACACACAGGAGATACTGAGGTACACACACACACACACACACACACACAGGAGATACTGAGGTACACACACACACACACACACACACACACAGGAGTTACTGAGGTACACACACACACACACACGAGATACTGAGGTACACACACACACACACACACACACACACACACACAGGAGATACTGAGGTACACACACACACACACACACACACACTCACAGGAGATACTGAGGTACACACACACACACACACACGAGATACTGAGGTACACACACACACACACACACACAGGAGATACTGAGGTACACACACACACACACACACACACACACACACGAGATACTGAGGTACACACACACACACACGAGATACTGAGGTACACACACACACACACACACACAGGAGATACTGAGGTACACACACACACACACACACGAGATACTGAGGTACACACACACACACACACACACACACGAGATACTGAGGTACACACACACACACACACACACGAGATACTGAGGTACACACACACACACACACACGAGATACTGAGGTACACACACACACACACACACAGTACACTGGAGATACTGAGGTACACACACACACACACACACACACAGTACACTGGAGATACTGAGGTACACACACACACACACACACACACACAGGAGATACTGAGGTACACACACACACACACACACACACAGGAGATACTGAGGTACACACACACACACACACACACACACAGGGGATACTGAGGTACACACACACACACACACACACAGGAGATACTGAGGTACACACACACACACACACACACACACACACAGGAGATACTGAGGTACACACACACACACACATACACAGTACACTGGAGATACTGAGGTACACACACACACACACACACACACACACACTCACACACACACTCACTGTACACTGGAGATACTGAGGTACACACACACCCACACTGGAGATACTGAGGTACACACACACCCACTGGAGATACTGAGGTACACACACACACACACACACACACACTCACTGTACACTGGAGATACTGAGGTACACACACACCCACTGGAGATACTGAGGTACACACACACCCACTGGAGATACTGAGGTACACACACACACACACACACACACACACACACACACACACAGGAGATACTGAGGTACACACACACACACACACACAGGAGATACTGAGGTACACACACACACACACACACACGAGATACTGAGGTACACACACACACACACACACACGATATACTGAGATACACACACACACACACGAGATACTGAGGTACACACACACACACACACACACGAGATACTGAGGTACACACACACACACACACACACACAGTACACTGGAGATACTGAGGTACACACACACACACACACACACACAATACACTGGAGATACTGAGGTACACACACACACACACACACACACACACACACACAGGAGATACTGAGGTACACACACACACACACACACACACACACAGGAGATACTGAGGTACACACACACACACACACACACACACACAGGAGATACTGAGGTACACACACACACACACACACACACATACAGGAGATACTGAGGTACACACATACACACACACAGGAGATACTGAGGTACACACACACACACACACACACACACACACACACACACACAGGAGATACTGAGGTGCACACACACACACACACACACGCGAGATACTGAGGTACACACACACACACACAGGAGATACTGAGGTATACACACACACACACACACAGGAGATACTGAGGTACACACACACACACACACACACACACACAGGAGATACTGAGGTACACACACACACACACACACACACACACGAGATACTGAGGTACACACACACACACACACAGTACACTGGAGATACTGAGGTACACACACACACACACACACACACACAGTACACTGGAGATACTGAGGTACACACACACACACACACACACACACAGGAGATACTGAGGTACACACACACACACACACACACACACACACAGGAGATACTGAGGTGCACACACACACACACACACACGCGAGATACTGAGGTACACACACACACACACAGGAGATACTGAGGTATACACACACACACACACACAGGAGATACTGAGCTACACACACACACACACACACACACACACAGGAGATACTGAGGTACACACACACACACACACACACACACAGGAGTTACTGAGGTACACACACACACACACACACACACACACGAGATACTGAGGTACACACACACACACACACACACACACACACACAGGAGATACTGAGGTACACACACACACACACACACTCACAGGAGATACTGAGGTACACACACACACACACACACACACGAGATACTGAGGTACACACACACACACACACACACACAGGAGATACTGAGGTACACACACACACACACACACACACACGAGATACTGAGGTACACACACACACACACAGGAGATACTGAGGTACACACACACACGAGATACTGAGGTACACACACACACACACACACACACAGGAGATACTGAGGTACACACACACACACACACACACACGAGATACTGAGGTACACACACACACACACACACAGGAGATACTGAGGTACACACACACACACACACACACAGGAGATACTGAGGTACACACACACACACACACACACACACACAGGAGTTACTGAGGTACACACACACACACACACGAGATACTGAGGTACACACACACACACACACACACACACACACACACACACACACACACACACAGGAGATACTGAGGTACACACACACACACACACACACACACACTCACAGGAGATACTGAGGTACACACACACACACACACACACGAGATACTGAGGTACACACACACACACACACACACACACAGGAGATACTGAGGTACACACACACACACACACACACACACACACGAGATACTGAGGTACACACACACACACGAGATACTGAGGTACACACACACACACACACACACAGGAGATACTGAGGTACACACACACACACACACACACACAGGGGATACTGAGGTACACACACACACACACACACACACACACACAGGAGATACTGAGGTACACACACACACACACACACACACACACACAGGAGATACTGAGGTACACACACACACACACACACACTCACAGGAGATACTGAGGTACACACACACACACACACACACACGAGATACTGAGGTACACACACACACACACACACACAGGAGATACTGAGGTACACACACACACACACACACACACACGAGATACTGAGGTACACACACACACACACAGGAGATACTGAGGTACACACACACACGAGATACTGAGGTACACACACACACACACACACACACAGGAGATACTGAGGTACACACACACACACACACACACACGAGATACTGAGGTACACACACACACACACAGGAGATACTGAGGTACACACACACACACACACACACACACACAGGAGATACTGAGGTACACACACACACACACACACACACACACACACAGGAGTTACTGAGGTACACACACACACACACACGAGATACTGAGGTACACACACACACACACACACACACACACACACACACACAGGAGATACTGAGGTACACACACACACACACACACACACACACGAGATACTGAGGTACACACACACACACACGAGATACTGAGGTACACACACACACACACACACACAGGAGATACTGAGGTACACACACACACACACACGAGATACTGAGGTACACACACACACACACACACACACACGAGATACTGAGGTACACACACACACACACACACACGAGATACTGAGGTACACACACACACACACACACACAGTACACTGGAGATACTGAGGTACACACACACACACACACACACACAGTACACTGGAGATACTGAGGTACACACACACACACACACACACACACAGGAGATACTGAGGTACACACACACACACACACACACACACACACACACACACAGGAGATACTGAGGTACACACACACACACACACACACGAGATACTGAGATACACACACACACACACGAGATACTGAGGTACACACACACACACACACACACACGAGATACTGAGGTACACACACACACACACACACACAGTACACTGGAGATACTGAGGTACACACACACACACACACACACACAGTACACTGGAGATACTGAGGTACACACACACACACACACACACACACACACACAGGAGATACTGAGGTACACACACACACACACACACACACACACACACAGGAGATACTGAGGTACACACACACACACACACACACACACACAGGAGATACTGAGGTACACACACACACACACACACACACACACATACAGGAGATACTGAGGTACACACATACACACACACAGGAGATACTGAGGTACACACACACACACACACACACACACACACACAGGAGATACTGAGGTGCACACACACACACACGCGAGATACTGAGGTACACACACACACACACAGGAGATACTGAGGTATACACACACACACACACACAGGAGATACTGAGGTACACACACACACACACACACACACACAGGAGATACTGAGGTACACACACACACACACACACACACACAGGAGTTACTGAGGTACACACACACACACACACACACAGGAGATACTGAGGTACACACACACACACACACACACACAGGAGATACTGAGGTACACACACACACACACACACACACACACAGGAGTTACTGAGGTACACACACACACACACACGAGATACTGAGGTACACACACACACACACACACACACACACACACACACAGGAGATACTGAGGTACACACACACACACACACACACACACTCACAGGAGATACTGAGGTACACACACACACACACACACACACGAGATACTGAGGTACACACACACACACACACACACAGGAGATACTGAGGTACACACACACACACACACACACACACACACGAGATACTGAGGTACACACACACACACACGAGATACTGAGGTACACACACACACACACACACACAGGAGATACTGAGGTACACACACACACACACACGAGATACTGAGGTACACACACACACACACACACACACACACGAGATACTGAGGTACACACACACACACACACACACGAGATACTGAGGTACACACACACACACACACACACACACGAGATACTGAGGTACACACACACACACACACAGTACACTGGAGATACTGAGGTACACACACACACACACACACACAGTACACTGGAGATACTGAGGTACACACACACACACACACACACACAGGAGATACTGAGGTACACACACACACACACACACACACACACACAGGAGATACTGAGGTGCACACACACACACACACACACGCGAGATACTGAGGTACACACACACACACACAGGAGATACTGAGGTATACACACACACACACACACAGGAGATACTGAGGTACACACACACACACACACACACACACACACAGGAGATACTGAGGTACACACACACACACACACACACACACAGGAGTTACTGAGGTACACACACACACACACACACACACACACACACGAGATACTGAGGTACACACACACACACACACACACACACACACAGGAGATACTGAGGTACACACACACACACACACACTCACAGGAGATACTGAGGTACACACACACACACACACACACACGAGATACTGAGGTACACACACACACACACACACACACACAGGAGATACTGAGGTACACACACACACACACACACACACACGAGATACTGAGGTACACACACACACACACAGGAGATACTGAGGTACACACACACAGGAGATACTGAGGTACACACACACACACACACACACAGGAGATACTGAGGTACACACACACACACACACACACACGAGATACTGAGGTACACACACACACACACACACAGGAGATACTGAGGTACACACACACACACACACACACACACAGGAGATACTGAGGTACACACACACACACACACACACACACACACACACAGGAGTTACTGAGGTACACACACACACACACACGAGATACTGAGGTACACACACACACACACACACACACACACACACACAGGAGATACTGAGGTACACACACACACACACACACACACTCACAGGAGATACTGAGGTACACACACACACACACACACACGAGATACTGAGGTACACACACACACACACACACACACACACAGGAGATACTGAGGTACACACACACACACACACACACACACACACACGAGATACTGAGGTACACACACACACACACGAGATACTGAGGTACACACACACACACACACACACAGGAGATACTGAGGTACACACACACACACACACGAGATACTGAGGTACACACACACACACACACACACACACGAGATACTGAGGTACACACACACACACACACACACGAGATACTGAGGTACACACACACACACACACACAGTACACTGGAGATACTGAGGTACACACACACACACACACACACACACAGTACACTGGAGATACTGAGGTACACACACACACACACACACACACACACAGGAGATACTGAGGTACACACACACACACACACACACACACAGGGGATACTGAGGTACACACACACACACACACACACACACAGGAGATACTGAGGTACACACACACACACACACACACACACACACACACAGGGGATACTGAGGTACACACACACACACACACACACAGGAGATACTGAGGTACACACACACACACACACACACACACACACAGGAGATACTGAGGTACACACACACACACACATACACAGTACACTGGAGATACTGAGGTACACACACACACACACACACACACACACTCACACACACACTCACTGTACACTGGAGATACTGAGGTACACACACACCCACACTGGAGATACTGAGGTACACACACACCCACTGGAGATACTGAGGTACACACACACACACACACACACACACTCACTGTACACTGGAGATACTGAGGTACACACACACCCACTGGAGATACTGAGGTACACACACACCCACTGGAGATACTGAGGTACACACACACACACACACACACACACACACACACACACAGGAGATACTGAGGTACACACACACACACACACACACACACACACACACACTGGAGATACTGAGGTACACACACACCCACACACACACACTGGAGATACTGAGGTACACACACACACACACACACACACAGTACACTGGAGATACTGAGGTACACACACACACACACACACACTCACACACACACTCACTGTACACTGGAGATACTGAGGTACACACACACCCACACACACACTGGAGATACTGAGGTACACACACACCCACTGGAGATACTGAGGTACACACACACACTGGAGATACTGAGGTACACACACACACACACTGGAGATACTGAGGTACACACACACACACACTGGAGATACTGAGGTACACACACACCCACACACACACTGGAGATACTGAGGTACACACACACCCACTGGAGATACTGAGGTACACACACACACACACACACACACACAGGAGATACTGAGGTACACACACACACACACACACACACACAGGAGATACTGAGGTACACACACACACACACACACACACACACACACAGATACTGAGGTACACACACACCCACACACAGACACACACACTGTACACTGGAGATACTGAGGTACACACACACCCACACACAGACACACACACTGTACACTGGAGATACTGAGGTACACGCACACACACGCGCACACACACACACACACACACACACACACACTGGAGACACTGAGGTACGCTCACACGCACACACTCACACTGGAGATACTGAGGTACACACACACGCACACACTCACACGCACACACCGGAGATACTGCGGTATGCACACACACGCACACTCTCTCTCACACACTCACACAGACACTCACACTGGAGATTCTGAGGTACACACACACACACACTCACACACACACAGTTTTCCTCTGTGGTGATTGTAATTGTAGTGATGTGATATATTGTCATTGTTGTGTGTGTGAGATGAGAGTAAATGTTGTGTATATAAAGATTTTGTGTAGTTGATGTTTTCAGAGCTAAAACTGAGTGTGTTAAGTGTGAGAAGGTTTTCTTTCTTGCAGGATGTGGAACTGCAGTATTACAGATGAAGGCTGTGCTGCTCTGGCTTCTGCTCCGAGGTCAAACTCCTCATCACACCTGAGAGAACTGAATCTGAACGGTAATAATCCAGGAAAATCAGGAGTGAAGCTCCTCTCTGATCTACTGAAGGATCCACACTGTAACCTGGAGACACTACAGTGAGTTACTGACTAACTGTCTCTTTACTCTACTGTATCATACTGAATAAAGTATGTGTGTGTGTGTGTGTGTTTATGCTGATGTGTGTTTACACTGATGTTCTTCTCTCTCTTACAGCATTAACTATAATAAACTCACCAGGACGGCGTATGACAGGAGTCTCACCTCAAACCTCTTCTCCAGGATAAAGCAGTCTTGGTGAAGAGTTAGAACCGGTCCCACATTTCCAGCAGTTTGGGAGCTGAATCATTGAACTTAAAGGGGCAGAGCAGAAACAAAGTCAAGAACAGGCAGAAGGTCATACACAGGAGAAATCAACACACGTAACCAAATATCTGCTGTACAAAGTAACGGCACCGATCTGCCCCGGGGATGGAGACTGACGAGGCTTAAGTACACGTCCGGAAATGTACAGCCAACTCATCCCAAAGCACGAGGCGGGAGCAGGCATGTACAAGATGTGATCGTCCAATGGCAAGCCGGAACATGATGCATTGCAGTGGACTGGGCTTAAAAGAGGAGGAGACAAGACACCCATCCCTCCCCTGACATAGACACACGAATGGAACATAGTACAAATAGAAATAAAACTGAGGACATAACAATGGTCAAGTATCAAATATAATGTAAACTTGCATCGATGAAGTTAATGTTGTTAGTAATTGTTCATAAATTACCATGGTAACACAGAGCTCCAAGGTATAAAAATATGGAGTTTGTCATCAACCAAACAGTAACCAGTTTTAATACCTATAAAAGTTTACGTAGTAAAATTTAGCAAAGCGCTTTACAGTAAATTCAAATGTAAAATTAAACTAATGAAATGTTGTGCAGCACATGCTTATGTTAATTTTTGTTACATTATATGATCATATAAATAAATAAATACTCCCAAAGTCACCAGAATTGAAAGCTTTGGTGCTGTTAAACATTTAGAGATTGAGCTTGTGGTGACTCAGTATTTCACTCAGTATATCTGGGTAAGACACAGTGAACGACTCACTGCTGGCATTCATGAAGAGGTCATAAACTCCACTGGAATAATAAATAGGTCTAATAAAACCATGAGTGGAAATTATTGGTGTAAATTTGTTAGGTTAGGCTTCCTCCAACCAGGAACTATATCCTCCAGTCCACGCGGTGGCGGTAACGCGCCTAACAGCTGCGTCGCAGTGCATACTGCGTCTCCGACCAGTAGAAATCACAGAAGAAGAAAAAGCTGCAGCGGGTATCTCCCGAGCAGTTGAGTTATTACACCGAACGAATCATCTCCAAATTAAATAATTTCTGACAGTTTTACAGTTAGATCCGGTTTAAACATAAAAGCTGGTTATTTTGTCTGTGTTTGAGGAATTAAAAATAAAACGTTCTGTTTTTAAACCCGAGGTAAGTTAAACGGAAGCTGTGTGGCTGAATCCCAAATCGATGTCATTTCCGGTTTAAGTGCACTACATTAGGGATGAAATAATGACGGTCTACACCCTATCTAGTGCACTATTTAACTCATGAGGAGAGATTTGTAATTCTGTTTTAGCGGCACTATTTATAACCTTACTTTATCCTAAAATCCATTGTTTGCTCCCTGCTTATAGCAACTAAAATAAACAACAGTGAGTGTAAAAGTGGCTAAGTAATTTAGCAGCTAAAATAACTTTATATTTCTGTAATGTTTTTAATGTATAAACTGATAAACCGAGGTAAAGTTGGGTTTATATTGGACATTCACTTAACATTCGAGCTTCTCTCTTCGATTTCTCAAGAAATAAACACAAAAAGGACAAAAATGTGTGTGTGTAGCTGGCGAGTTCACGTTGTAAAGAAATACTACGCGCATGCGCACGTAAGCATTCATGTCAACATGTCCGCCATATTGATGAGGGAAAGACCACGCTGTAAACAAATACAAGTAAACGGAGGAGCTTTGGCTTTAGACATTATATATACATTGTCTTTAGACATTTAGCTCATTGTCTTTAGACATTATTTTACTTGTTTACTTTTGATCATAATGTTTGAATTAGACATTACTGATCTTACTCGCGCTACACTCTGTATCAGCGCGTCTACACCACGCGTGATCAGCAACGAGGACTCGTTACTAATACATCACTTCTGACAGAATTTACACTGCAAGTGTGCAAATACAGCATATAATGACAAACTTAAATTAAAATAAACCTTTTGAGCAGCTTGCGACCGCATCACTGTCATGCTTCCGTGCTCCACAAACTCCGCTTTATAAAGTTTATAAACCTTCTCGGTGGTGTTTAATCCCTGACTTAGAGGACACATACTTTCTTCCTCAGTCATGTGATGATTTCTCCTCCGTCTGATGAGGACTGAGGTCATGTTGGGAATAAAATATAACGCTGACAGAAAGTAAACTGAAGAAAGTCAGTGTCGGTGACTCTGAGGCTAAAGCTAGCGGTGTCGCATTACGTGCGTGTGACGATTTGCTGACATTGCTCCTCTTCCGACTACCTACTCAAGTGACGACGAGAGGTTAGGCTATGTCACGTTGTCATAAAGTGGTGTCGGTGCGGTTGTATCGGGGTAGTTTTACAAGTACGAGTACATGAACACAGTATCAGGCTGACACCTGAGTGTCATCGGCATCGGTGCATCCCTAACACACACACACACACACACACACACACACACAATTAAATTGGAGCAGTAAACCATAAGATCTTTGATGACATCATGTACAGGTCAGAGGTCTAGAACTCACTTTCTCTCTCTTGATAATCGTTGATTTAATGTAAACATTACATTTATCTCTGTAATCTTCTTCCCTATTTGTGGATATTCTTGAGTGAAATAGTTGAGGCCTCCTACGGAACCTATTAAGTTACACAGGAGCAGTGATGAGAATAAACATGACTTTTGGTGCTCATGATTAAATATGGCAGTTTTATTATGAACCCACTAGATTAGAGAAGGAAATACTGAATGTGAAGTGTAGTACGTGTGAATAGACTATCAGTTTAGATACTGAACCTGAACACTACTAACATGCAGTGCTTTCTTGGGGTGGTGATGAAGTTGGAGTTGAACCGGTGAGAAAGATATTAGAGAGAGGCTTCTTTACACTCCTGAGGATGTTCAATTAGAACCTTCACCAAACTCACCTGGTTCAAGTCATCAGCTAATTAAGCGGCCTGCACGAGCTGAGGTGGGTGCTTTAGAGCAGATAAAACACCAAATGTGTTAGATAAGAGTTCAGAGCCTGTGTTCTAGACACATGATTTAGAGTGGAGACTTAGGCTTAGACCTGAGCTTTGGAGTTATTCTGATTATAGGTTTCAGTGTGGAAGTGACTGAAGTTAAGGAGAGGAACTGAAAATAAAGTTATAGTCTTTCTGAGTAAACAGAATAAGGCTATATTATTGTTACCGGGGGAAGAAACTCGTAGCAGCGCTGATGAAATACATATACATAACAAAAACTGCTAGGAAAAAAAAAAACTCAGGCCATTTGCTTAGCCTAATACGTTTTTTTCCATCTGCACAAAATTATTTTTGCAGCCGCTTTTGCAATAAAAAGACTTAAAGTCGAGGGTCCCTCGACTTTAAGAGAGGAGCAGTGAACCATTGACATCATGTACAGATTTAGCATGAAGGTGTGATTGACAGTTTTTAGAAATCACTTCCTAATCCTATGCTAAGATGAATACTACTAGGCTACTACTCTAATAATAATAATAATAATAATAATAATAATAATAATAATAATAATGAGAAGAAGAAAGATAGATTAAAGGGTGAAGAGTAAAATCAATATAAAGTGGGGCTGTTTTGTCTTCAGCAAGAATACCTAGTGCTAATAAGTAAATTGTCAACAACATTGTATATATATCTAGTGCCTGGTAATCAACCTCCTCATCTGGTGAGAGGACAGTCCACTCATCCTCACATTTCACACAGTATGAATAATAATGATAACAAAAGGAAGTAAAGCTAAATGAATGTTTTAACTGAGAGCAATACTTTGTACCCATATTTCCAACTGTATAGTAGATTGCACACAGTTTTTGCTTGTTACGTTTAGACCCGAGGGGATTGCAAACTTCAAAAGTACCATCGTCATTATAACATTCTTCCTCAACTTCCTCAAGCAGATGCTGAGGATCATCAGCCATAGTCCGTTGTAACACAGTGTGTTTGTGCTTTTGGTAAATATGACATCTAAAGGACTCATACTTTGAAAAGGTCCTCTGACAGTCATTAAGACCAAAAGTTATTGAAAAATTTGCCTCATGTGCATGAATGAGACCAATGTGCTGGATTAATTTGACAATTGTTCTCTGAGAGCATTTAGGACACCAGAATAGGCGAGGCATTTTTGGCAGATATTACTGTAAGAGGTTGATTACTCTGGTAACTGGAGTAGGTAGAGGCTTGTCACCATCCATAGTAAGTTTCAAAACATATTGCTGAAGAAAAATCTGTTTCTTGAAGAGTGTTCTTCAAATGAGATGGATATGTTGAACAGAAGACAAAATAAGCACAAAATGAAGCAAGAGCCCTTTCATCCACACTGCTAGCCCAGCAGATCTCTATCCCATCTACTTTGATGACTGCAGTGACTCTCCTTGTAAACACAGTTTTGCAGTCAGTGACTTCTGGTACTTGCAGTGGTAACAGCAGACTTTCTATGCCAGCGACTTGCCTTCGAGCCTCAGCTTTATTAACTGTTCAGAAAAAACTGTTTTTTTCTTCTCAATGGAATATTTAGGAAAGGGAGGGGAGGAGAGAAGAAAAAAGGTGATGTTCATCACCACCCCAAGAAAGCACTGCATGTTAGTAGTGTTCAGAGTCAGTATCTAAACTGATAGTCTATTCACACACACATTAGCGCTAATACACTTCACATCCAGTATTTCCTTCTCTAATGTAGTGGGTTCATTGGTAACAGGTTTGTCTGATTAGTATTCTGGAGAAGGTTAACAATGTCGGTGTGTTGGTTTGGAGTTGTAGTTTGTGTTTGCCATGTTTGTAGTCTGAGGTGCATTCTGAGAAACGGAGTCGCTGGTTTGCTGTGACATGACAATGACACTTGAGAGTTTACTGTTCAAGACTCAGAATTACTATACATTACTATAATTAGCATCAAGCTGCACATGACATTTTATGAAATTAGTACTATGTTTTTGCTTATTTACCGGTACCTCATACAGTCAAAAGGTTATTGAATTTTAATTATTTTTCTTAAAAATAAAATAAAAAAATGTAAAAACTGAGTTGTGTCGTGGAAATTAGACAACACTTGCAGACTCGTCCTCTGAGGTGAAAAAGGTTTATTACAGAAAGATGGTTAATACAGCATAGAAGAAGTATCCCAGAAGACAAAAAAAATGACATGATCATCCTGTTTACAACGTTTACAGCCAGGCTCTTAATGCATGCTGTTACCTTCTTGAGCATTAGTGAATGTTTGCACCTTTTGGAATAGTCGTGTACGAGTCCTTCAATTGTCCTCAGTGTGAAAAGATGGATCGGAACATCATATAACCGCTACTGGAAAGGGCTAAAATATGCAGGAAAAGCAAAGTATGTGAAGGACCTGGAGGATTTTTCTGAAGAACAGTGGGCAGTTTAACTGCTCAGGACAAACAAGGGACTCATGAACAACTATCATAACACATAAAAAGAGTCGTGGATCATTCAGGTAACGACACACAGTATTAAGAAGCAAACGTGTGTAAACTTTTGAATGGGGGTAATTTTGATTAATTCAGCTATTATCTTGTGGACTATATGTAAACATCTGTTATCTGAAATAGCTTATTCATGGCGGTACTAAATAAGAAACTTAGGATTTTTATGATCAATCTTATTTTGTTAAGAGTATTAAGATTTTGTAGATTCTGCAAGGGGTATGTAAACTTCCGATCGCAACTGTATAGCCACCCAGCTACCAACACACACACACACACACACACACACACACACACAATTTCAACCACTTAAAAACAGCAAGGACTTTTATAAACAATCAAAAATAGACTATAATATGAACATTTTAACAAATTAACAAAGACACCACAGTTAAAACACTCTAAATACCTTCTTTTTGCAAAAGTTTTCAAAAGTCTTCTCTTGCGCCCGCACTCTCAATCTGATGCCAGCTGGAGCCACCTCTTCATGGTCCCCTCAACCTCCATCTCTGCAGCTTTAGCCGTGAAGAGGTTTCTATGAACATTGGAAGAAAGCAATACATATCGTAAGGTTATTATGAATCTTAAGCATTAATTACGTTTATACCATGGTCAGTGTGAATATTGGATTCTGAATGGCTGGAAGGTGTGCATTATAACCGTTTATTGCACAGGTAGTTCCAGTCAGTTTTATCACTGTGAGCATTTCTAAATCAACGCGCAGCCTACATGCACACACAAACACACACACGCACATACACTCGAGCATACAGAGACATTCGTTAACACACATTCATACACACAGACACTTCTTGCCGGTGCTGTCTGCAACTTTAACAAAAAAAATAACTTTGCTGGTGAAAAGTTACATTATATTTCTCAGCAATGAGGTGTTACCATCACTGTTTGTGAAGTAATTCAACTCTCAGTTTTACTACACTACTGCTGCGCAACACTGACTATGTTTACATGGACAGCAGTAATCTAATTATTGACCTTACTCTGAGTAAGATAATAACGTGATTAAGGTGTCACCGCGCCACACCGTCCGATGTCCCTCCAGAATTTCACGTATCAACATACAGTTCGTCTTCGTTATGGTATAGTATACAGTTTTGGGTGTTTTTATTTATTTTTTTTATGAACGCTTTAACGCAGTTATTTATTTGTCATGCTGTACGTGCAAATAGACAACTGCTTGAAGCCGTGAGCTGCATCCCAAACCGTGCACTTAGCGTCTCTATAGTAGCCGAGATAGATGTATTTTCCTAACTACAGGCCTATAGTACGCAAGTATGCGGTTTGGGATGCAGCGGTGCTCTCTTGTTCGCCGTAAAATGTTGAGCACTGCCGTGTGTGTACGTGTCCTGTCGCAAAATGTGGTGAAAACTCACACAACGTTAATAATGTGATTCAGGTGTTTACATGTCTGTAATACACGTTGATAATGCGACTAAAACAGGAGTACTCGACATGTCTTAATTCGATTAGTGCTTACTTCGAGTAACTTGACTTTAATCAGATTAAGGTAATTAAAAATTGCTGTTAAGGTAAGGTAATTAAAAATCTCATCACACTACTTTATCTCTGTGTCTGATTTATATCGGGCAAAATTCCAGATCTAACGACCTAACTAATAGAAATTAACTGTCATTTTAAACTTCTAATCAAAGTTTGTGCTTCTAAAATCAATGACAGCTTTAATGTTATTAATTGTGGAAAGACCATGGTATAAGCGGGGTAATCCATGGCTAGGTGACGATTTGAACGAGTGGTTCTTTTCCTCCACATCATGCACTAAAATTGTTTAATGCACATCTAGCTGTGGATTACCCCTTACATATAATCTGAGAGAGACAGCTAATTCTGTATGTAAACAGATATACTTACCAATCATGACCTCTCCAAGTTGGAGAGTGGCCAGTGAAGTCTTTTCATTGACTCCCCTCCAATTGAGGTTCTTTGCAAGGGAGTTAGCAATCACCCTCTTCAATATGCGCCAGGTGCAGTCGAGCACATCTGCCCTGTCAATAAGCGCCAACCAGTTTACCCGAAACCGATGATTTTTAAAACAATAATATAATATAAAATAATATAAAATATAAATAATTAATAAGCATGTATTGCCTTGTCAACTGTGTCAGTGCTTCTCACTACTCCTGCAGTTACCCTGCCCTGTGTGCTTTCCATGTTTTGCTCCTCTACCAAAGATTAGGTCATAACTGTTCCCTCATATCAAAGTGGTGTTGAATGTTGTGCTTTGAGTACGAGTGTGTCACCTTGAGAAAACAAACACTCTCAGTAGCTGTGTAATTGTGCAAGCAATTGTTAACAAAAAAAGAAAAAAATTCTCACCAGTTTTTGCTTGCAATCTGGGCTCTGTTGCATCCTTTGCTCCAGACTACGCAGTTGAGGAAGATCTTGCAGGGCAGTAAATCTTCATCAGTATCCAAAGACTGCACCTGGAACACCTGTAGTTGAAGCAAGCTCAGTGGTTTGTTGGTCCAGCACCATCTCTAATTTAGTCAACGCCTCCCTCAGCATGGTTATGGTAAAGAAGTTAACAACATTTACAAATGATACACACTACAAAACTGTACAACTCCATCCTCAGTCTTATTCCTAACCTACACAAATTCTAGTAAGATGGCTGAGTGGAAATCACGGTTAATTAATACCTACAAAAGAAAGTCAATCAGAAAGCAGGAGAATACTTGGTACTGCCGGTACTGAAAAAAAACCTTATCGTATCATTCTTTTTAAAATTTTAGTATCAACTTGGTACAGATACTTTTGACATCACAACTTACCAATTACAACATCCTTGAATTGCAGGGATGCCAAGGATATTTTCCCATTCATTTGTAACAGATAGCTACACCGTGACAGGGGCGGCTGTGGATCAGGTGGTAGAGTGGGTTGTCCACTAATCCACTAATCGTAGGGTTGGCAGTTTGATTCTCAGCCCACATGACTCCACATGCCAAAGTGTCCTTGGGCAAGACACTGAACCCCAAGTTGCTCCTGATGGCAAGTTAGCACCTTGCATGGCAGCTCTGCTACCATTGGTGTGTGAATGGGTAAAAGAGACACAGTGTAAAGCGCTTTGGATAAAAGTGTTTTATAAGTGCGCCATTTACCATTTTACCATTTAGTGACACAGAAGCGGAGTCCGTTCCATTCCGTGGTGTTTTAATTAACGGAAGTAAAAAAAGAGATGAAGAGAAGGGTGGGGTCTTAGGAAGCAATAAAAAGAACAGGTGACTAGGTGAGAGAAAGCGGGACACGGAAATGAGAGCCAGGTGGGAATGGCGGAACTGATGGTGTGCGTTTGCCAAGGACCATGCTAATGCTCTTACTGTGGATTATAACCTTGTGGATATTGATTCAGGAGGCTGGCGAACACTTCGGGAATATTCTGCCAAGGTGAATAAATGAGCGAGCGGAGTTTTGAGGGTTCGGAGGCACATCACGGTTTTGAGATCCTTTCTTTAATACTTTTGTAGAGAACCAGTATGTTTAAATCGTTGGATGTTACTGTCTGTAAAGAACTCCGAGTGTTAAGCGGAATCTGACTGCCGGTTTCCCATGCTTTCGGGATCACGAACTCCCGTACGCCTAAATCACCGCCATTGAAGTGCAGCTTTTAAAGTGAACAACTTTTTGTTTTGGTTAAGAATTATTTTGGGGTTAAATGTTTTTTTTTCTGCCTTTTGTGTGTGAAAATTTTCTTTAATGAATAGAGCCTTGTTTCCTTATGGGTGCGTTTATTAACTTTTTGGTTTTCATTATTTCAGTTTCTATGACTGAAACGATCTGTATTTTCTTATGTTTATTGCATAAATAATAATAAACTTATTTTGTAAGAATTGAGTAGCCTACTGATTTTTTTATTCTGAGTGATGTCCAAATTATAAGTTATAAGTGACTGTTAATTTGAACTGTCTGGCGTCCAAACCCCATAAGGTAACACGCTACAGAGTGGCGCCCAAATGGGGACCGAACCGTAAGATTTAGAAAGTTTAGTTGGGGTACTGATCTTAACAGACTTGGACATTTGCGTTATTGATGGACTTGACCATTGTTAATTATTGTGAAATACAGTGTGTACATATATTTTCAGTTTTTCTGGTTGGTGTTTACATGAAATGTATGGTTATTGAGAACATTCAGGAGTCTGTGTAACTACTTGCTGCTCTGTATTGTTTCTCTTATTCCCTGGCCATGTCTACCCCTACCCATCGAATCAAGCGCATCATTACTCTTGTCTTCTTGATGAAGGAAAGAGCCAGGCTTCCACATTCAGTGGAAAAGCAGAGACTGCCCGTGATTTTGCAAGCAGCTGTTATGTGCCTTGCTACAAAAGCTCAATGGAAGGGAAACCGCTCCCAGCCTTTTTCGGGCGTAGACCTCTTGCTGATAGGTGAACTTGGCGACCAGTACTTTACGGAAAATTTTCCAGTCACGCACAGAGTCTTATTGAGCAACGAAAGAGCCAGGCTTCCACTTCCTGTGGAAAACCAGAGACTCCCTTTCATTGTGTAAGCAAATGTTAACTGCTTTGCTAAAAAAGCACAAAAGAAGGAAATCTGCTCTGTCCAAGGTGTCGCTTTCCGGCTGTTCCTGGAGGACCTGATAATACGTTGATGACAACCGGTCAGTTATTAAAGCAAAGTTCAAAATTACTAGCTTGTTTCTGCCCAGTCTCAAGCCAGGGACCTTTTGCGTGTTAGGCAAACATGATAACCACTACACTACAGAAACCATGACAGAGCTGTGAGTCGGCTCTTGCCTATGGTCTGCTGATGAGAAGAGCACATACTTAAACTTTTGTTCAGCAGAGTTGAACTGCCTAGCGTGGCATTGGTGGTATAGAGGTGAGCATAGCTGCCTTCCAAGCAGTTGACCTGTGTTTGATTCCTGGCCAATGCACGGATTATAACTAGGAGCTACTTTATGGTAGTTGGCACAAAAGGAAGGAATCACCTACCTGAAAGTAAATGGGTCAACAGAATGTGCCATAGGCTTCTCTGCAGGCCTCCCACAACTCTTTCTGCTTCCCACTTGAATTCTTAGTGCTTCTTTGCTGTTTGTAAACACAGCATTATCCAACAGGGCACGTTTGACCCGTGAACAGGGGCGAAAATGTTAGAAAATGCCGTGTCTCCGTGTCTGTCTTTTGTTAGCGACAAGCTAGCATGCAAACTGTGATGAGTGGTGTACATTTTCTGCAATCAGCCATCTATATAGTTAATGTTTTATATTTAATAAGCAAATATGTCTATATGCTGATTGGTCTCAAGCAGCGTTGTCCAATCTTCAGCTTTTCGTTCCAATCTAGCAGGAGCCACACCTGATTCCAATTGTTGGATCCGCTGATCTTGGCTTTCAATAGACTAAAGTGTGGCTTCTGCTTGGTTAGAATGACAACCTGCAACCACACTGGCCCATTCTGGATAAGACTGGACAACCCTGATCTAAAGCAAATAACCACCGAGGTAAGTGCCACTTTGTGAGTTCTGAATCCGTCATGCCGACTCGACGTCACTCGATGAACAGGGAAGGAACTGGTAGATGAGAAGACTTCCCACTGTTGACGAATGGCGATTTCAAGTTGAGGGTGCGTTTGCTTTGCGTTTTCCCGCTTGGAGTTGGGGAATTACAAGTCGCAACCTCGTGTCAAGCGCATCATTACTCTTGTCTTCTTGATGAAGGAAAGAGCCAGGCATCCACAGTCAGTGGAAAAGCAGAGACTGCCCGTGATTTTACAAGCAGCTGTTATCTGCCTTGCTACAAAAGCTCAATGGAAGGGAAACCGCTCCCAGCCTTTTTCGGGCGTAGACCTCTTGCTGATAGGTGAACTTGGCGACCAGTACTTTACGGAAAATTTTCCAGTCACGCACAGAATCTTATTGAGCAACGAAAGAGCCAGGCTTCCACTTTCTGTGGAAAACCAGAGACTCCCTTTCATTTTGTAAGCAAATGTTAACTGCTTTGCTACAAAAGCACAAAAGAAGGAAATCTGCTCTGTCCAAGGTGTCGCTTTCCGGCTGTTCCTGGAGGAGCTGATCCTACAGTGATGACAACCGGTCAGTTATTAAAGCAAAGTACAAAATTGCTAGCTTGTTTCTACCCAGTCTCAAACCAGGGACCTTTTGCATGTTAGGCAAACATGATAAGCACTACACTACAGAAACCATGACAAAGCTGCGAGTCGGCTCTTGCCTATAGTCTGCTGATGAGACGAGCACATACTTAAACTTTTGTTCAGCAGGGTTGAACTGCCTAGTGTGGCATTGGTGGTATAGAGGTGAGCATAGCTGCCTTCCAAGCAGTTGACCCGGGTTCGATTCCCGGCCAATGCATGGATTCTAACTCGGAGCCTCTGGAGCTGCTTTATGCTAGTTGGCACAAAAAGAAGGAATCACCTACCTAAAAATAAATGGGTCAAGAGAATGTGCCATGGGGTTCTCTGCAGGCCTCCCACAACTCTTTCTGCTTCCAACATGAATTCTTAGTGCTTCTTTGCTGTTTGTAAACACAGCATTATCCAACAGGGCACGTTTGACCCATGAACAGGGGCGAAAATGTTAGAAAATGCCGTCTCTCCGTGTCTGTCTTTTGTTAGCGACAAGCTAGCATGCAAACTGTGATGAGAGGTGTACATTTTCCACAATCAGCCATCTATATAGTCAGTGTTTTATATTTAATAAGCAAATATGTCTATATGCTGATTGGTCTTAAGCAGCGTTGTCCAATCTTCAGCTTTTCGTTCCAATCTAGCAGGAGCCACACCTGATTCCAATTGTTGGATCCGCTGATCTTGGCTTTCAATAGACTAAAGTGTGGCTTCTGCTTGGTTAGAATGACAACCTGCAACCACACTGGCCCATTCTGGAGAAGACTGGACAACCCTGATCTAAAGCAAATAAAGACCGAGGTAAGTGCCACTTTGTGAGTTCTGAATCCGTCATGCCGACTCGACGTCACTCGATGAACAGGGAAGGAACTGGTAGATGAGAAGACTTCCCACTGTTGACGAATGGCGATTTCAAGTTGAGGGTGCGTTTGCTTTGCGTTTTCCCGCTTGGAGGTGGGGAATTACAAGTCGCAACCTCTTGTCAAGCGCATCATTACTCTTGTCTTCTTGATGAAGGAAAGAGCCAGGCTTCCACATTCAGTGGAAAAGCAGAGACTGCCCGTGATTTTGCAAGCAGCTGTTATGTGCCTTGCTACAAAAGCTCAATGGAAGGGAAACCGCTCCCAGCCTTTTTCGGGCGTAGACCTCTTGCTGATAGGGAACTTGGCGACCAGTACTTTACGGAAAATTTTCCAGTCACGCACAGACTCTTATTGAGCAACGAAAGAGCCAGGCTTCCATTTTCTGTGGAAAACCAAAGACTCCCTTTCATTTTGTAAGCAAATGTTAACTGCTTTGCTACAAAAGCAGGAAATCTGCTCTGTCCAAGGTGTCGCTTTCCGGCTGTTCCTGGAGGACCTGATCCTACAGTGATGACAATCGGTCAGTTATTAAAGCAAAGTTCAAAATTGCTAGCATGTTTCTGCCCGGTCTCGAACCAGGGACCTTTTGCGTGTTAGGCAAACGTGATAACCACTACACTACAGAAACCATGATAGAGCTGCGCTTCGGCTCTTGCCTATGGTCTGCTGATGAGAAGAGCACATACTTAAACTTTTGTTCAGCAGAGTTGAACTGCCTAGCATGGCGTTGGTGGTATAGAGGTGAGCATAGCTGCCTTCCAAGTAGTTGACCCGGGTTCGATTCCCGGCCAATGCATGGATTCTAACTCGGAGCCTCTGGAGCTGCTTTATGCTAGTTGGCACAAAAAGAAGGAATCACCTACCTAAAAATAAATGGGTCAAGAGAATGTGCCATGGGGTTCTCTGCAGGCCTCCCACAACTCTTTCTGCTTCCCACTTGAATTCTTAGTGCTTCTTTGCTGTTTGTAAACACAGCATTATCCAACAGGGCACGTTTGACCCGTGAACAGGGGCGAAAATGTTAGAAAATGCCGTCTCTCCGTGTCTGTCTTTTGTTAGCGACAAGCTAGCATGCAAACTGTGATGAGAGGTTGTACATTTTCCACAATCAGCCATCTATATAGTCAATGTTTTATATTTAATAAGCAAATATGTCTATATGCTGATTGGTCTCAAGCAGCGTTGTCCAATCTTCAGCTTTTCGTTCCAATCTAGCAGGAGCCACACCTGATTCCAATTGTTGGATCCGCTGATCTTGGCTTTCAATAGACTAAAGTGTGGCTTCTGCTTGGTTAGAATGACAACCTGCAACCACACTGGCCCATTCTGGAGAAGACTGGACAACCCTGATCTAAAGCAAATAAAGACCGAGGTAAGTGCCACTTTGTGAGTTCTGAATCCGTCATGCCGACTCGACGTCACTCGATGAACAGGGAAGGAACTGGTAGATGAGAAGACTTCCCACTGTTGACGAATGGCGATTTCAAGTTGAGGGTGCGTTTGCTTTGCGTTTTCCCGCTTGGAGGTGGGGAATTACAAGTCGCAACCTCTTGTCAAGCGCATCATTACTCTTGTCTTCTTGATGAAGGAAAGAGCCAGGCTTCCACATTCAGTGGAAAAGCAGAGACTGCCCGTGATTTTGCAAGCAGCTGTTATGTGCCTTGCTACAAAAGCTCAATGGAAGGGAAACCGCTCCCAGCCTTTTTCGGGCGTAGACCTCTTGCTGATAGGGAACTTGGCGACCAGTACTTTACGGAAAATTTTCCAGTCACGCACAGACTCTTATTGAGCAACGAAAGAGCCAGGCTTCCATTTTCTGTGGAAAACCAAAGACTCCCTTTCATTTTGTAAGCAAATGTTAACTGCTTTGCTACAAAAGCAGGAAATCTGCTCTGTCCAAGGTGTCGCTTTCCGGCTGTTCCTGGAGGACCTGATCCTACAGTGATGACAATCGGTCAGTTATTAAAGCAAAGTTCAAAATTGCTAGCATGTTTCTGCCCGGTCTCGAACCAGGGACCTTTTGCGTGTTAGGCAAACGTGATAACCACTACACTACAGAAACCATGATAGAGCTGCGCTTCGGCTCTTGCCTATGGTCTGCTGATGAGAAGAGCACATACTTAAACTTTTGTTCAGCAGAGTTGAACTGCCTCGCATGGCATTGGTGGTATAGAGGTGAGCATAGCTGCCTTCCAAGTAGTTGACCTGTGTTTGATTCCTGGCCAATGCACGGATTGTAACTCGGAGCTACTTTATGGTAGTTGGCACAAAAGGAAGGAATCACCTACCTGAAAGTAAATGGGTCAACAGAATGTGCCATAGGCTTCTCTGCAGGCCTCCCACAACTCTTTCTGCTTCCCACTTGAATTCTTAGTGCTTCTTTGCTGTTTGTAAACACAGCATTATCCAACAGGGCACGTTTGACCCGTGAACAGGGGCGAAAATGTTAGAAAATGCCGTCTCTCCGTGTCTGTCTTTTGTTAGCGACAAGCTAGCATGCAAACTGTGATGAGAGGTTGTACATTTTCCACAATCAGCCATCTATATAGTCAATGTTTTATATTTAATAAGCAAATATGTCTATATGCTGATTGGTCTCAAGCAGCGTTGTCCAATCTTCAGCTTTTCGTTCCAATCTAGCAGGAGCCACACCTGATTCCAATTGTTGGATCCGCTGATCTTGGCTTTCAATAGACTAAAGTGTGGCTTCTGCTTGGTTAGAATGACAACCTGCAACGACACTGGCCCATTCTGGAGAAGACTGGACAACCCTTATCTAAAGCAAATAAAGACCGAGGTCAGTGCCACTTTGTGAGTTCTGAATCCGTCATGCCGACTCGACGTCACTCGGTGAACAGGGAAGGAACTGGTAGATGAGAAGACTTCCCACTGTTGACGAATGGCGATTTCAAGTTGAGGGTGCGTTTGCATTGCGTTTTCCCGCTTGGAGGTGGGGAATTACAAGTCGCTACCTCGTGTCAAGCGCATCAGTACTCTTGTCTTCTTGATGAAGGAAAGAGCCAGGCTTCCACATTCAGTGGAAAAGCAGAGATTGCCCGTGATATTGCAAGCAGCTATTATCTGCCTTGCTACAAAAGCTCAATGGAAGGGAAACCGCTCCCAGCCTTTTTCGGGCGTAGACCTCTTGCTGATAGGTGAACTTGGCGACCAGTACTTTATGGAAAATTTTCCAGTCACGCACAGAGTCTTATTGAGCAACGAAAGAGCCAGGCTTCCATTTTCTGTGGAAAACCAGAGACTCCCTTTCATTTTGTAAGCAAATGTTAACTGCTTTGCTACAAAAGCACAAAAGAAGGAAATCTGCTCTGTCCAAGGTGTCGCTTTCCGGCTGTTCCTGGAGGACCTGATCCTACAGTGATGAGTGTTAGGCAAACGTGATAACCACCACACTACAGAAACCATGACAGAGCTGCGCTTCGGCTCTTGCCTATGGTCTGCTGATGAGAAGAGCACATACTTAAACTTTTGTTCAGCAGAGTTGAATTGCCTAGCATGGCATTGGTGGTATAGAGGTGAGCATAGCTGCCTTCCAAGTAGTTGACCTGCGTTTGATTCCTGGCCAATGCACGGATTGTAACTCGGAGCTTCTGGAGCTACTTTATGGTAGTTGGCACAAAAGGAAGGAATCACCTACCTGAAAGTAAATGGGTCAACAGAATGTGCCATAGGCTTCTCTGCAGGCCTCCCACAACTCTTTCTGCTTCCCACTTGAATTCTTAGTGCTTCTTTGCTGTTTGTAAACACAGCATTATCCAACAGGGCACGTTTGACCCGTGAACAGGGGCGAAAATGTTAGAAAATGCCGTCTCTCCGTGTCTGTCTTTTGTTAGCGACAAGCTAGCATGCAAACTGTGATGAGAGGTGTACATTTTCCACAATCAGCCATCTATATAGTCAATGTTTTATATTTAATAAGCAAATATGTCTATATGCTGATTGGTCTCAAGCAGCGTTGTCCAATCTTCAGCTTTTCGTTCCAATCTAGCAGGAGCCACACCTGATTCCAATTGTTGGATCCGCTGATCTTGGCTTTCAATAGACTAAAGTGTGGCTCCTGCTTGGTTAGAATGACAACCTGCAACCACACTGGCCCATTCTGGAGAAGACTGGACAACCCTTATCTAAAGCAAATAAAGACAGAGGTCAGTGCCACTTTGTGAGTTCTGAATCCGTCACGCCGACTCGACGTCACTCGGTGAACAGGGAAGGAACTGGTAGATGAGAAGACTTCCCACTGTTGACGAATGGCGATTTCAAGTTGAGGGTGCGTTTGCATTGCGTTTTCCCGCTTGGAGGTGGGGAATTACAAGTCGCTACCTCGTGTCAAGCGCATCAGTACTCTTGTCTTCTTGATGAAGGAAAGAGCCAGGCTTCCACATTCAGTGGAAAAGCAGAGATTGCCCGTGATATTGCAAGCAGCTGTTATCTGCCTTGCTACAAAGCTCAATGGAAGGGAAACCGCTCCCAGCCTTTTTCGGGCATAGACCTCTTGCTGATAGGTGAACTTGGCGACCAGTACTTTATGGAAAATTTTCCAGTCACGCACAGAGTCTAATTGAGCAACGAAAGAGCCAGGCTTCCACTTTCTGTGGAAAACCAGAGACTCCCTTTCATTTTGTAAGCAAATGTTAACTGCTTTGCTACAAAAGCACAAAAGAAGGAAATCTGCTCTGTCCAAGGTGTCACTTTCCGGCTGTTCCTGGAGGACCTGATCCTAAAGTGATGAGTGTTAGGCAAACGTGATAACCACCACACTACAGAAACCATGACAGAGCTGCGCTTCGGCTCTTGCCTATGGTCTGCTGATGAGAAGAGCACATACTTAAACTTTTGTTCAGCAGGGTTGAATTGCCTAGTGTGGCATTGGTGGTATAGAGGTGAGCATAGCTGCCTTCCAAGTAGTTGACCTGCGTTTGATTCCTGGCCAATGCACGGATTGTAACTCGGAGCTTCTGGAGCTACTTTATGGTAGTTGGCACAAAAGGAAGGAATCACCTACCTGAAAATAAATGGGTCAACAGAATGTGCCATAGGCTTCTCTGCAGGCCTCCCACAACTCTTTCTGCTTCCCACTTGAATTCTTAGTGCTTCTTTGCTGTTTGTAAACACAGCATTATCCAACAGGGCACGTTTGACCCGTGAACAGGGGCGAAAATGTTAGAAAATGCTGTCTCTCCGTGTCTGTCTTTTGTTAGCGAAAAGCTAGCATGCAAACTGTGATGAGAGGTGTACATTTTCTGCAATCAGCCATCTATATAGTCAATGTTTTATATTTAATAAGCAAATATGTCTATATGCTGATTGGTCTCAAGCAGCGTTGTCCAATCTTCAGCTTTTCGTTCCAATCTAGCAGGAGCCACACCTGATTCCAATTGTTGGATCCGCTGATCTTGGCTTTCAATAGACTAAAGTGTGGCTTCTGCTTGGTTAGAATGACAACCTGCAACCACACTGGCCCATTCTGGAGAAGACTGGACAACCCTGATCTAAAGCAAATAACTACCGAGGTAAGTGCCACTTTGTGAGTTCTGAATCCGTCATGCCGACTCGACGTCACTCGGTGAACAGGGAAGGAACTGGTAGATGAGAAGACTTCCCACTGTTGACGAATGGCGATTTCAAGTTGAGGGTGCATTTGCATTGCGTTTTCCCGCTTGGAGTTGGGGAATTACAAGTCGCAACCTCTTGTCAAGCGCATCATTACTCTTGTCTTCTTGATGAAGGAAAGAGCCAGGCTTCCACATTCAGTGGAAAAGCAGAGACTGCCCGTGATATTGCAAGCAGCTGTTATCTGCCTTGCTACAAAAGCTCAATGGAAGGGAAACCGCTCCCAGCCTTTTTCGGGCGTAGACCTCTTGCTGATAGGTGAACTTGGCGACCAGTACTTTATGGAAAATTTTACAGTCACGCACAGAGTCTTATGGAGCAACGAAAGAGCCAGGCTTCCACTTTCTGTGGAAAACCAGAGACTACCTTTCATTTTGTAAGCAAATGTTAACTGCTTTGCTACAAAAGCAGGAAATCTGCTCTGTCCAAGGTGTCGCTTTCCGGCTGTTCCTGGAGGACCTGATCCTACAGTGATGAGTGTTAGGCAAACGTGATAACCACCACACTACAGAAACCATGACAGAGCTGCGCTTCGGCTCTTGCCTATGGTCTGCTGATGAGAAGAGCACATACTTAAACTTTTGTTCAGCAGAGTTGAATTGCCTAGCGTGGCATTGGTGGTATAGAGGTGAGCATAGCTGCCTTCCAAGTAGTTGACCTGCGTTTGATTCCTGGCCAATGCACAGATTCTAACTCGGAGCTACTTTATGGTAGTTGGCACAAAAGGAAGGAATCACCTACCTGAAAGTAAATGGGTCAACAGAATGTGCCATAGGCTTCTCTGCAGGCCTCCCACAACTCTTTCTGCTTCCCACTTGAATTCTTAGTGCTTCTTTGCTGTTTGTAAACACAGCATTATCCAACAGGGCACGTTTGACCCGTGAACAGGGGCGAAAATGTTAGAAAATGCCGTCTCTCCGTGTCTGTCTTTTGTTAGCGACAAGCTAGCATGCAAACTGTGATGAGAGGTGTACATTTTCCGCAATCAGCCATCTATATAGTCAATGTTTTATATTTAATAAGCAAATATGTCTATATGCTGATTGGTCTCAAGCAGCGTTGTGCAATCTTCAGCTTTTTGTTCCAATCTAGCAGGAGCCACACCTGATTCCAATTGTTGGATCCGCTGATCGTGGCTTTCAATAGACTAAAGTGTGGCTTCTGCTTTATTAGAATGACAACCTGCAACCACACTGGCCCATTCTGGAGAAGACTGGACAACCCTGATCTAAAGCAAATAAAGACCGAGGTAAGTGCCACTTTGTGAGTTCTGAATCCGTCATGCCGACTCGACGTCACTCGATGAACAGGGAAGGAACTGGTAGATGAGAAGACTTCCCACTGTTGACGAATGGCGATTTCAAGTTGAGGGTGCGTTTGCTTTGCGTTTTCCCGCTTGGAGGTGGGGAATTACAAGTCGCAACCTCTTGTCAAGCGCATCATTACTCTTGTCTTCTTGATGAAGGAAAGAGCCAGGCTTCCACATTCAGTGGAAAAGCAGAGACTGCCCGTGATTTTGCAAGCAGCTGTTATCTGCGTTGCTACAAAAGCTCAATGGAAGGGAAACCGCTCCCAGCCTTTTTCGGGCGTAGACCTCTTGCTGATAGGTGAACTTGGCGACCAGTACTTTACGGAAAATTTTCCAGTCACGCACAGAGTCTTATTGAGCAACGAAAGAGCCAGGCTTCCACTTTCTGTGGAAAACCAGAGACTCCCTTTCATTTTGTAAGCAAATGTTAACTGCTTTGCTACAAAAGCACAAAAGAAGGAAATCTGCTCTGTCCAAGGTGTCGCTTTCCGGCTGTTCCTGGAGGACCTGATCCTACAGTGATGAGTGTTAGGCAAACGTGATAACCACTACACTACAGAAACCATGACAGAGCTGCGCTTCGGCTCTTGCCTATGGTCTGCTGATGAGAAGAGCACATACTTAAACTTTTGTTCAGCAGAGTTGAATTGCCTCGCATGGCATTGGTGGTATAGAGGTGAGCATAGCTGCCTTCCAAGTAGTTGACCTGCGTTTGATTCTTGGTAAATGAACGGATTGTAACTCGGAGCTTCTGGAGCTACTTTATGGTAGTTGGCACAAAAGGAAGGAATCACCTACCTGAAAGTAAATGGGTCAACAGAATGTGCCATAGGCTTCTCTGCAGGCCTCCCACAACTCTTTCTGCTTCCAACTTGAATTCTTAGTGCTTCTTTGCTGTTTGTAAACACAGCATTATCCAACAGGGCACGTTTGACCCGTGAACAGGGGCGAAAAATGTTAGAAAATGCCGTCTCTCCGTGTCTGTCTTTTGTTTGCGACAAGCTAGCATGCAAACTGTGATGAGACGTGTACATTTTCCGCAATCAGCCATCTATATAGTCAATGTTTTATATTTAATAAGCAAATATGTCTATATGCTGATTGGTCTTAAGCAGCGTTGTCCAATCTTCAGCTTTTCGTTCCAATCTAGCAGGAGCCACACCTGATTCCAATTGTTGGATCCGCTGATCTTGGCTTTCAATAGACTAAAGTGTGGCTTCTGCTTGGTTAGAATGACAACCTGCAACCACACTGGCCCATTCTGGAGAAGACTGGACAACCCTGATCTAAAGCAAATAACCACCGAGGTAAGTGCCTCTTTGTGAGTTCAGAATCCGTCATGCCGACTCGACGTCACTCGATGAACAGGGAAGGAACTGGTAGATGAGAAGACTTCCCACTGTTGACGAATGGCGATTTCAAGTTGAGGGTGCGTTTGCTTTGCGTTTTCCCGCTTGGAGGTGGGGAATTACAAGTCGCAACCTTGTGTCAAGCGCATCATTACCCTTGTCTTCTTGATGAAGGAAAGAGCCAGGATTCCACATTCAGTGGAAAAGCAGAGACTGCCCGTGATTTTGCAAGCAGCTGTTATCTGCCTTGCTACAAAAGCTCAATGGAAGGGAAACCGCTCCCAGCCTTTTTCGGGCGTAGACCTCTTGCTGATAGGTGAACTTGGCGACCAGTACTTTATGGAAAATTTTCCAGTCACGCACAGAGTCTTATTGAGCAACCAAAGAGCCAGGCTTCCATTTTCTGTGGAAAACCAGAGACTCCCTTTCATTTTGCAAGCAAATGTTAACTGCTTTGCTACAAAAGCACAAAAGAAGGAAATCTGCTCTGTCCAAGGTGTCGCTTTCCGGCTGTTCCTGGAGGACCTGATCCTACAGTGATGAGTGTTAGGCAAACGTAATAACCACCACACTACAGAAACCATGACAGAGCTGTGCTTCGGCTCTTGCCTATGGTCTGCTGATGAGAAGAGCACATACTTAAACTTTTGTTCAGCAGAGTTGAATTGCCTAGCATGGCATTGGTGGTATAGAGGTGAGCATAGCTGCCTTCCAAGTAGTTGACCTGCGTTTGATTCCTGGCCAATGCACGGATTGTAACTCGGAGCTTCTGGAGCTACTTTATGGTAGTTGGCACAAAAGGAAGGAATCACCTACCTAAAAATAAATGGGTCAACAGAATGTGCCATAGGGTTCTCTGCAGGCCTCCCACAACTCTTTCTGCTTCCAACTTGAATTCTTAGTGCTTCTTTGCTGTTTGTAAACACAGCATTATCCAACAGGGCACGTCTGACCCGTGAACAGGGGCGAAAATGTTAGAAAATGCCGTCTCTCCGTGTCTGTCTTTTGTTAGCGACAAGCTAGCATGCAAACTGTGATGAGAGGTGTACATTTTCCGCAATCAGCCATCTATATAGTCAATGTTTTATATTTAATAAGCAAATATGTCTATATGCTGATTGGTCTTAAGCAGCGTTGTCCAATCTTCAGCTTTTCGTTCCAATCTAGCAGGAGCCACACCTGATTCCAATTGTTGGATCCGCTGGTCTTGGCTTTCAATAGACTAAAGTGTGGCTTCTGCTTGGTTAGAATGACAACCTGCAACCACACTGGCCCATTCTGGAGAAGACTGGACAACCCTGATCTAAAGCAAATAACCACCGAGGTAAGTGCCACTTTGTGAGTTCTGAATCCGTCATGCCGACTCGACGTCACTCGATGAACAGGGAAGGAACTGGTAGATGAGAAGACTTCCCACTGTTGACGAATGGCGATTTCAAGTTGAGGGTGCGTTTGCTTTGCGTTTTCCCGCTTGGAGGTTGGAAATTACAAATCGCAACCTCGTGACAAGCGCATCATTACTCTTCACCTGTCAGGCTGACGATCAAAGTCATGATAGTGAGTAGGGGCTGTGCTCCTACGGCCTCCGTATTTGACCATCTCCGTATAGGAGAGCACTCTTTCCCCCTGTGCACGGTGCTCTATGTCGCGGTGGGAACGGGGCCTAGGCCGAGCCATGCTCTGGACGGCACATTTGCGTCCGCGTGTGACTATAGTCCAACCGTCTTTCTCTGGCCAAACCATGGTTTAAAAGTCTTATCCTTTTTAATGTATATGTGTGTTCGTAGACTGATTGTAGAGCTAAATGAATGAAGTTGGACCTTTCTTCCGTGTTTTAGTTGTGAGAGTATTCCTGGGGAGAATGGAATCAGGTAAGTCGGCTTATTTTTTTATGTTTTTTTGTGGTATCGGGTACGTAGGATCTTAATTAGTATCGTGTACTTTTTTATTTTCAGGAAAATGGGGCTCAATTTGTGTTAGGTGCTTTTGAAGTGTCAGGGAAGTAGGGCTTAATTTGTATTATATACTATATTATCGAGTGTATTTTTAGCAATTTTTATTTAAGGTCGATAGGGCTTAATTTGTATTATGTGCTTTTTGATTTTCCAGGAAGTAGGGGTTAATTTGTATTCGATACCTGTTATTTTCCCGGTTAATAGGGCTTAATTCCTATTCTATACTTTGTTACCAATTGTATTGTGAGGGATTTTTTTCACATGAATCAGTGGAATCACTTTCCTTGAATTCTGTGGTGAGGAAAAATTTACAAGCCGTTACTAGGGCTTAATTTGTATTGAATATCTGTTATTTCCCGGTTAATAGGGTTTAATTTGTATTCTGTACTTTGTCACCAATTGTATTGTGAGTGATTTTTTTCACATGAATCAGTGGAATCACTTTCCTTGAATTCTGGTGTGAAGTAAAATTAACAAGCCGTACGTGTGTTCGTAGATTTGTTGTGGATCTGAATTGATCAAATTGGACCTTTTTTCTATGTTTTAGGTGTGAGAGGACTCTTGGGGAGATTGGAACCAGGTAAGTAGGCTTATTTATTATTTTTTTTATGTTTTTTTGTGTTCTCAGGTAAGTAGGATCTTAATTAGTATCATGTACTTTTTTATTTTCAGGAAAATGGGGCTCGATTTGTGTTAGGTGCTTTTTAAGTAATTGTGGAATTATGTATTATATACTAAATTATCAAGTGTATTTTGAGGAATTGTTATTTCAGGTCAATAGGGATTAATTTGTATTATGTGCTTTTTAATTTTCAGAGAAGTAGGGCTTAATTTGTATTAGATCTCTGTTATTCTCCCGGTTAATAGGGCTTAATTTGTATTATATGCTTTGTAATCGATTGTATTTAGAGGAATTTTTATTCTGAATCAGTGGAATCACTTTCCTTGAATTCTGGAGTGAGGATAAATTAACAAGCCGTTGCAACGTTTCGGTTCTCCTGGAACCTTCTTCAGGCAGGCTTGTTATGATTTGAAATTAGTTAACCGAATAAGTTTGAGGATCCAAAAAAAATATGAGTATTGTTTAAAGGCTTTCTCTCAAAGAGCTGTAAGCAGATTTACTAAAATAGATTAAGTATCAAAAGAATATGATTAGTGTTTAAAGGCTTTCTCTCAAAGAGCTGGAAGCAGTGAGTGAGCTTTTGCCTCCTCAACTGTCCCTTTTTATAGTATAGGGGGCGGGACTCTGTTTGAATGGGCCAATAGGAGGCTCTCTGTTTGAATGGGCCAATAGGAGGCTCTCCCATGTTTTTGTGGTTGTTTTAATCATCTGTAGTGGGGCTTTTTGCATTGTTTTATTTTAATTTTAAACTAATGGTATTATTTATTTATTAAATTACTGTTTCCCACTTGTGTACTGTGGGTTTTACATTATTTATTTATTTATTTATTTATTTAATTATTTCTCAATTTAGGTTTGAATTGTTTTAATCTCTTTTTTAATTCTTTTTTCTTTTTCTTTCAAGGCATTCTGGGGTGGCATAGGTATGCCTTTGCCCGTGTTTGTCCTTATTGGGAGTTGTGATTAATCAAATGATGATTCTTATGAACAGGCCGACCAGAAGGGAAACGAACAGTAGAGCGAATTGCAAACATGAGGCACGGGCTGATTAGGGTTGGGGTTAGGGTTAGCGGTTAGGGTTAGGGTTAGGGGGTTAGGGTTAGGGTTAGGGGGTTAGGGTTAGGGTTAAGGTTAGGGTTAGGGTTGGGGTTAGGGTTAGCGGTTAGGGTTAGGGTTAGGGGGTTAGGGTTAGGGTTAGGGTTAGGGGTTTAGGGTTAGGGTTAAGGTTAGGGTTAGGGTTAGGGTTAAGGTTAGGGTTAGGGTTTTAGGGTTAGGGTTAGGGGCCAGGGTAGGCGCTAACCTGTATGCACTGTCCATCTAATGTCGCTCACTCCACTGGGTTTCACCCCCATGTCAGCCGGTCCATTCCCACCATTCTTTTTCTCTTTTGTTTTTTTCTCCAGTTCCCTCGGACTCAGTGAGTATATTTTCGGGGTCATGTCGTGTGAGCATGCCGTGTGTCTTTTTTCTTGTGCCTCCCGGTGGGATTGAGTCTTTGTTGAGCCTGTCGGGCTGTAGTGGAGTGACCCGGATTCCCCTTCGTGCGTCGGAACTGGCCCGTTCGCGGTCCCTGATAGGGATAGGATGATTTTCCTGTCTGGTACAGGAGTTTGGGCGGACGCTGGGAGCGTGTCGTACTCGCGGGGAGGCCGGGCAGTTAAGAGAAATGTCCGGAAGGCTGCCCGCGTCCTCGTGGACGACGGAGGACACATCGCTCTGCGGGTCAGTCATCGTGGACCTCGTTTGTTTTCTCTGCGGGGCGGATGTTTCAGACTCCTGTTCGGCCTCTGAGCTTTCGAACAGAGTCTCGAGGTTCAGCGGAGCTACCGTCATCTCCGCGTACTCTTTGGCCTCGTCGACCGTCTGGCGCTTGAGTTTTGTACCGAAGGTACGTTCGGCCCACTGGGCGGCTTTGTCGAAGGAACGGTCAAACCCTCCGCATCCGATGCGTTCGAGCTTGTTCCCCTCTTCGGACAACGCTTTCGTGTAGTGGCTATTCAGAATATCGATGGTGTTCTGAGCCCACTTTTTTGCATTGTCCTCAATGAGGGCTTGCGTGGCGGCGTTTGGCAAAGCCGGTTTGATTACCTCCGATAGGTATTTTACAATCTCGCCGATCGCAGGAGGCTGCCCTTGGCATATATTGTTCATGTGATGTTTCAATTTTATGATCTTGAACGACGTGCGGACCGAGTCGATATGAGGGTCCGTAGACCGTTTCGGCTTTTGGTTCTGCCGGTGATGTGATTTTTTGTTTTTGGGGTGCGAGCGCACCATATACTGAGGCCCCGAGGTACAGGGCCTCGAACGGGCCCGGGGTTCAAAAGATTGCGGCCTGTCGGGCCGACGATCAAAGTCACGATAGTGAGTAGGGGCCGTGCTCCTACGGCCTCCGTATTTGACCATCTCCGCGTAGGAGAGCACTCTTTCCGCCTGTGCGCAGCGCTCTATGCCGCGGTGGTAACGGGGCGTAGGCCGAGCCATGCTCTGGACGGCACGTTTGCGTCCGCGTGTGACCATAGTCCAACCGTCTCTCTCTGGCCAAACCATGGTTTAAGTGTCTTCTCCTTTTTAATATATATGTGTACGTGTGTTAGTAGATTTGTCGTGGATCTGAATTGATCGAATTGGACCTTTTTTCTATGTTTTTTAGGTGTGAGAGGACTCTTGGGGAGATTGGAACCAGGTAAGTAGGCTTATTTATTATTTTTTTATGTTTTTTTGTGTTCTCAGGTAAGTAGGATCTTAATTAGTATCATGTACTTTTTTATTTTCAGGAAAATGGGGCTCGATTTGTGTTAGGTGCTTTTTAAGTAATTGTGGAATTATGTATTATATGCTATATTATCAAGTGTATTTTGAGGAATTTTTATTTCAGGTCAATAGGGATTAATTTGTATTATGTGCTTTTTAATTTTCAGAGAAGTAGGGCTTAATTTGTATTAGATCTCTGTTATTCTCCCGGTTAATAGGGCTTAATTTGTATTATATGCTTTGTTATCGATTGTATTTAGAGGAATTTTTATTCTGAATCAGTGGAATCACTTTCCTTGAATTCTGGAGTGAGGATAAATTAACAAGCCGTTGCAACGTTTCGGTTCTCCTGGAACCTTCTTCAGGCAGGCTTGTTATGATTTGAAATTAGTTGAATAAGTTTGAGGATCCAAAAAAAATATGAGTATTGTTTACAGGCTTTCTCTCAAAGAGCTGGAAGCAGATTTACTAAAATAGATTAAGCATCAAAAGAATATGATTAGTGTTTAAAGGCTTTCTCTCAAAGAGCTGGAAGCAGATTTACTAAAATGGATTAAGCATCAAAAGAATATGATTAGTGTTTAAAGGCTTTCTCTCAAAGAGCTGTAAGCAGATTTACTAAAATAGATTAAGTATCAATAGAGTACGAGTAGTGTTTAAAGGCTTTCTCTCAAAGAGCTGGAAGCAGATTTACTAAAATAGATTAAGCATCAGAAAAGTATGATTAGTGTTTAAAGGCTTTCTCTCAAAGAGCTGGAAGCAGTGAGTGAGCTTTTGCCTCCTCAACTGTCCCTTTTTATAGTATAGGGGGCGGGACTCTGTTTGAATGGGCCAATAGGAGGCTCTCTGTTTGAATGGGCCAATAGGAGGCTCTCCCATGTTTTTGTGGTTGTTTTAATCATCTGTAGTGGGGCTTTTTGCATTGTTTTATTTTAATTTTAAACTAATGGTATTATTTATTTATTAAATTACTGTTTCCCACTTGTGTACTGTGGGTTTTACATTATTTATTTATTTATTTATTTATTTAATTATTTCTCAATTTAGGTTTGAATTGTTTTAATCTCTTTTTTAATTCTTTTTTCTTTTTCTTTCAAGGCATTCTGGGGTGGCATAGGTATGCCTTTGCCCGTGTTTGTCCTTATTGGGAGTTGTGATTAATCAAATGATGATTCTTATGAACAGGCCGACCAGAAGGGAAACGAACAGTAGAGCGAATTGCAAACATGAGGCACGGGCTGATTAGGGTTGGGGTTAGGGTTAGCGGTTAGGGTTAGGGTTAGGGGGTTAGGGTTAGGGTTAGGGGGTTAGGGTTAGGGTTAAGGTTAGGGTTAGGGTTGGGGTTAGGGTTAGCGGTTAGGGTTAGGGTTAGGGGGTTAGGGTTAGGGTTAGGGTTAGGGGTTTAGGGTTAGGGTTAAGGTTAGGGTTAGGGTTAGGGTTAAGGTTAGGGTTAGGGTTTTAGGGTTAGGGTTAGGGGCCAGGGTAGGCGCTAACCTGTATGCACTGTCCATCTAATGTCGCTCACTCCACTGGGTTTCACCCCCATGTCAGCCGGTCCATTCCCACCATTCTTTTTCTCTTTTGTTTTTTTCTCCAGTTCCCTCGGACTCAGTGAGTATATTTTCGGGGTCATGTCGTGTGAGCATGCCGTGTGTCTTTTTTCTTGTGCCTCCCGGTGGGATTGAGTCTTTGTTGAGCCTGTCGGGCTGTAGTGGAGTGACCCGGATTCCCCTTCGTGCGTCGGAACTGGCCCGTTCGCGGTCCCTGATAGGGATAGGATGATTTTCCTGTCTGGTACAGGAGTTTGGGCGGACGCTGGGAGCGTGTCGTACTCGCGGGGAGGCCGGGCAGTTAAGAGAAATGTCCGGAAGGCTGCCCGCGTCCTCGTGGTCGACGGAGGACACATCGCTCTGCGGGTCAGTCATCGTGGACCTCGTTTGTTTTCTCTGCGGGGCGGATGTTTCAGACTCCTGTTCGGCCTCTGAGCTTTCGAACAGAGTCTCGAGGTTCAGCGGAGCTACCGTCATCTCCGCGTACTCTTTGGCCTCGTCGACCGTCTGGCGCTTGAGTTTTGTACCGAAGGTACGTTCGGCCCACTGGGCGGCTTTGTCGAAGGAACGGTCAAACCCTTCGCATCCGATGCGTTCGAGCTTGTTCCCCTCTTCGGACAACGCTTTCGTGTAGTGGCTATTCAGAATCTCGATGGTGTTCTGAGCCCACTTTTTTGCATTGTCCTCAATGAGGGCTTGCGTGGCGGCGTTTGGCAAAGCCGGTTTGATTACCTCTGATAGGTATTTTACAATCTCGCCGATCGCAGGAGGCTGCCCTTGGCATATATTGTTCATGTGATGTTTCAATTTTATGATCTTGAACGACGTGCGGACCGAGTCGATATGAGGGTCCGTAGACCGTTTCGGCTTTTGGTTCTGCCGGTGATGTGATTTTTTGTTTTTGGGGTGCGAGCGCACCATATACTGAGGCCCCGAGGTACAGGGCCTCGAACGGGCCCGGGGTTCAAAAGATTGCGGCCTGTCGGGCCGACGATCAAAGTCACGATAGTGAGTAGGGGCCGTGCTCCTACGGCCTCCGTATTTGACCATCTCCGCGTAGGAGAGCACTCTTTCCGCCTGTGCGCGGCGCTCTATGTCGCGGTGGTAACGGGGCGTAGGCCGAGCCATGCTCTGGACGGCACGTTTGCGTCCGCGTGTGACCATAGTCCAACCGTCTCTCTCTGGCCAAACCATGGTTTAAGTGTCTTCTCCTTTTTAATATATATGTGTACGTGTGTTAGTAGATTTGTTGTGGATCTGAATTGATCGAATTGGACCTTTTTTCTATGTTTTTTAGGTGTGAGAGGACTCTTGGGGAGATTGATACCAGGTAAGTAGGCTTATTTATTATTTTTTAATGTTTTTTTGTGTTCTCAGGTAAGTAGGATCTTAATCAGTATCATGTACTTTTTTATTTTCAGGAAAATGGGGCTCGATTTGTGTTAGGTGCTTTTTAAGTAATTGTGGAATTATGTATTATATGCTATATTATCAAGTGTATTTTGAGGAATTTTTATTTCAGGTCAATAGGGATTAATTTGTATTATGTGCTTTTTAATTTTCAGAGAAGTAGGGCTTAATTTGTATTAGATCTCTGTTATTCTCCCGGTTAATAGGGCTTAATTTGTATTATATGCTTTGTTATCGATTGTATTTAGAGGAATTTTTATTCTGAATCAGTGGAATCACTTTCCTTGAATTCTGGAGTGAGGATAAATTAACAAGCCGTTGCAACGTTTCGGTTCTCCTGGAACCTTCTTCAGGCAGGCTTGTTATGATTTGAAATTAGTTAACCGAATAAGTTTGAGGATCCAAAAAAAATATGAGTATTGTTTAAAGGCTTTCTCTCAAAGAGCTGGAAGCAGATTTACTAAAATGGATTAAGCATCAAAAAAATATGATTAGTGTTTAAAGGCTTTCTCTCAAAGAGCTGGAAGCAGATTTACTAAAATAGATTAAGTATCAATAGAGTACGAGTAGTGTTTAAAGGCTTTCTCTCAAAGAGCTGGAAGCAGATTTACTAAAATAGATTAAGCATCAAAAGAGTATGATTAGTGTTTAAAGGCTTTCTCTCAAAGAGCTGGAAGCAGTGAGTGAGCTTTTGCCTCCTCAACTGTCCTTTTTTATAGTATAGGGGGCGGGACTCTGTTTGAATGGGCCAATAGGAGGCTCTCCGTTTGAATGGGCCAATAGGAGGCTCTCCCATGTTTTTGTGGTTGTTTTAATCATCTGTAGTGGGGCTTTTTGCATTGTTTTATTTTGATTTTAAACTAATGGTATTATTTATTTATTAAATTACTGTTTCCCACTTTTGTACTGTGGGTTTTCCATTATTTATTTATTTATTTATTTCTCAATTTAGGTTTGAATTGTTTTAATCTCTTTTTTAATTCTTTTTTCTTTTTCTTTCAAGGGATTCTGGGGTGGCATAGGTATGCCTTTGCCCGTGTTTGTCCTTATTGGGAGTTGTGATTAATCAAATAATGATTCTTATGAACAGGCCGACCAGGAGGGAAAAGAACAGTAGAGCGAATTGCAAACATGAGGCACGGGCCGATTAGGGTTGGGGTTAGGGTTAGCGGTTAGGGTTAGGGTTAGGGGGTTAGGGTTAGGGTTAGGGGGTTAGGGTTAGGGTTAGGGTTAAGGTTAGGGTTGGGGTTAGGGTTAGCGGTTAGGGTTAGGGTTTGGGGGTTAGGGTTAGGGTTAGGGGGTTAGGGTTAGGGTTAAGGTTAGGGTTAGGGTTAGGGTTTTAGGGTTGTGGTTAGGGTTAGGGGTTAGGGTTAGGGTTAGGGTTAGGGGGTTAGGGTTAGGGTTAGGGTTTTAGGGTTAGGGTTAGGGGTCAGGGTAGGCGCTAACCTGTATGCACTGTCCATCTAATGTCGCTCACTCCACTGGGTTTCACCCCCATGTCAGTCGGTCCATTCCCACCATTCTTTTTCTCTTTTGTTTTTTTCTACAGGAACTATACTGGCACGGGTCGGCCTACGGAACGGCGACCCGGAAAGAGTTCCCTCGGACTCAGTGAGTATATTTTTGGGGTCATGTCGTGTGAGCATGCCGTGTGTCTTTTTTCTTGTGCCTCCCGGTGGGATTGAGTCTTTGTTGAGCCTGTCGGGCTGTAGTGGAGTGACCCGGATTCCCCTTCGTGCGTCGGAACTGGCCCGTTCGCGGTCCCTGATAGGGATAGGATGATTTTCCTGTCTGGTACAGGAGTTTGGGCGGACGCTGGGAGCGTGTCGTACTCGCGGGGAGGCCGGGCAGTTAAGAGAAATGTCCGGAAGGCTGCCCGCGTCCTCGTGGTCGACGGAGGACACATCGCTCTGCGGGTCAGTCATCGTGGACCTCGTTTGTTTTCTCCGCGGGGCGGATGTTTCAGACTCCTGTTCGGCCTCTGAGCTTTCGAACAGAGTCTCGAGGTTCAGCGGAGCTACCGTCATCTCCGCGTACTCTTTGGCCTCGTCGACCGTCTGGCGCTTGAGTTTTGTACCGAAGGTACGTTCGGCCCACTGGGCGGCTTTGTCGAAGGAACGGTCAAACCCTTCGCATCCGATGCGTTCGAGCTTGTTCCCCTCTTCGGACAACGCTTTCGTGTAGTGGCTATTCAGAATCTCGATGGTGTTCTGAGCCCACTTTTTTGCATTGTCCTCAATGAGGGCTTGCGTGGCGGCGTTTGGCAAAGCCGGTTTGATTACCTCTGATAGGTATTTTACAATCTCGCCGATCGCAGGAGGCTGCCCTTGGCATATATTGTTCATGTGATGTTTCAATTTTATGATCTTGAACGACGTGCGGACCGAGTCGATATGAGGGTCCGTAGACCGTTTCGGCTTTTGGTTCTGCCGGTGATGTGATTTTTTGTTTTTGGGGTGCGAGCGCACCATATACTGAGGCCCCGAGGTACAGGGCCTCGAACGGGCCCGGGGTTCAAAAGATTGCGGCCTGTCGGGCCGACGATCAAAGTCACGATAGTGAGTAGGGGCCGTGCTCCTACGGCCTCCGTATTTGACCATCTCCGCGTAGGAGAGCACTCTTTCCGCCTGTGCGCGGCGCTCTATGTCGCGGTGGTAACGGGGCGTAGGCCGAGCCATGCTCTGGACGGCACGTTTGCGTCCGCGTGTGACCATAGTCCAACCGTCTCTCTCTGGCCAAACCATGGTTTAAGTGTCTTCTCCTTTTTAATATATATGTGTACGTGTGTTAGTAGATTTGTTGTGGATCTGAATTGATCGAATTGGACCTTTTTTCTATGTTTTTTAGGTGTGAGAGGACTCTTGGGGAGATTGATACCAGGTAAGTAGGCTTATTTATTATTTTTTAATGTTTTTTTGTGTTCTCAGGTAAGTAGGATCTTAATCAGTATCATGTACTTTTTTATTTTCAGGAAAATGGGGCTCGATTTGTGTTAGGTGCTTTTTAAGTAATTGTGGAATTATGTATTATATGCTATATTATCAAGTGTATTTTGAGGAATTTTTATTTCAGGTCAATAGGGATTAATTTGTATTATGTGCTTTTTAATTTTCAGAGAAGTAGGGCTTAATTTGTATTAGATCTCTGTTATTCTCCCGGTTAATAGGGCTTAATTTGTATTATATGCTTTGTTATCGATTGTATTTAGAGGAATTTTTATTCTGAATCAGTGGAATCACTTTCCTTGAATTCTGGAGTGAGGATAAATTAACAAGCCGTTGCAACGTTTCGGTTCTCCTGGAACCTTCTTCAGGCAGGCTTGTTATGATTTGAAATTAGTTAACCGAATAAGTTTGAGGATCCAAAAAAAATATGAGTATTGTTTAAAGGCTTTCTCTCAAAGAGCTGGAAGCAGATTTACTAAAATGGATTAAGCATCAAAAAAATATGATTAGTGTTTAAAGGCTTTCTCTCAAAGAGCTGGAAGCAGATTTACTAAAATAGATTAAGTATCAATAGAGTACGAGTAGTGTTTAAAGGCTTTCTCTCAAAGAGCTGGAAGCAGATTTACTAAAATAGATTAAGCATCAAAAGAGTATGATTAGTGTTTAAAGGCTTTCTCTCAAAGAGCTGGAAGCAGTGAGTGAGCTTTTGCCTCCTCAACTGTCCTTTTTTATAGTATAGGGGGCGGGACTCTGTTTGAATGGGCCAATAGGAGGCTCTCCGTTTGAATGGGCCAATAGGAGGCTCTCCCATGTTTTTGTGGTTGTTTTAATCATCTGTAGTGGGGCTTTTTGCATTGTTTTATTTTGATTTTAAACTAATGGTATTATTTATTTATTAAATTACTGTTTCCCACTTTTGTACTGTGGGTTTTCCATTATTTATTTATTTATTTATTTCTCAATTTAGGTTTGAATTGTTTTAATCTCTTTTTTAATTCTTTTTTCTTTTTCTTTCAAGGGATTCTGGGGTGGCATAGGTATGCCTTTGCCCGTGTTTGTCCTTATTGGGAGTTGTGATTAATCAAATAATGATTCTTATGAACAGGCCGACCAGGAGGGAAAAGAACAGTAGAGCGAATTGCAAACATGAGGCACGGGCCGATTAGGGTTGGGGTTAGGGTTAGCGGTTAGGGTTAGGGTTAGGGGGTTAGGGTTAGGGTTAGGGGGTTAGGGTTAGGGTTAGGGTTAAGGTTAGGGTTGGGGTTAGGGTTAGCGGTTAGGGTTAGGGTTTGGGGGTTAGGGTTAGGGTTAGGGGGTTAGGGTTAGGGTTAAGGTTAGGGTTAGGGTTAGGGTTTTAGGGTTGTGGTTAGGGTTAGGGGTTAGGGTTAGGGTTAGGGTTAGGGGGTTAGGGTTAGGGTTAGGGTTTTAGGGTTAGGGTTAGGGGTCAGGGTAGGCGCTAACCTGTATGCACTGTCCATCTAATGTCGCTCACTCCACTGGGTTTCACCCCCATGTCAGTCGGTCCATTCCCACCATTCTTTTTCTCTTTTGTTTTTTTCTACAGGAACTATACTGGCACGGGTCGGCCTACGGAACGGCGACCCGGAAAGAGTTCCCTCGGACTCAGTGAGTATATTTTTGGGGTCATGTCGTGTGAGCATGCCGTGTGTCTTTTTTCTTGTGCCTCCCGGTGGGATTGAGTCTTTGTTGAGCCTGTCGGGCTGTAGTGGAGTGACCCGGATTCCCCTTCGTGCGTCGGAACTGGCCCGTTCGCGGTCCCTGATAGGGATAGGATGATTTTCCTGTCTGGTACAGGAGTTTGGGCGGACGCTGGGAGCGTGTCGTACTCGCGGGGAGGCCGGGCAGTTAAGAGAAATGTCCGGAAGGCTGCCCGCGTCCTCGTGGTCGACGGAGGACACATCGCTCTGCGGGTCAGTCATCGTGGACCTCGTTTGTTTTCTCCGCGGGGCGGATGCTTCAGACTCCTGTTCGGCCTCTGAGCTTTCGAACAGAGTCTCGAGGTTCAGCGGAGCTACCGTCATCTCCGCGTACTCTTTGGCCTCGTCGACCGTCTGGCGCTTGAGTTTTGTACCGAAGGTACGTTCGGCCCACTGGGCGGCTTTGTCGAAGGAACGGTCAAACCCTTCGCATCCGATGCGTTCGAGCTTGTTCCCCTCTTCGGACAACGCTTTCGTGTAGTGGCTATTCAGAATCTCGATGGTGTTCTGAGCCCACTTTTTTGCATTGTCCTCAATGAGGGCTTGCGTGGCGGCGTTTGGCAAAGCCGGTTTGATTACCTCTGATAGGTATTTTACAATCTCGCCGATCGCAGGAGGCTGCCCTTGGCATATATTGTTCATGTGATGTTTCAATTTTATGATCTTGAACGACGTGCGGACCGAGTCGATATGAGGGTCCGTAGACCGTTTCGGCTTTTGGTTCTGCCGGTGATGTGATTTTTTGTTTTTGGGGTGCGAGCGCACCATATACTGAGGCCCCGAGGTACAGGGCCTCGAACGGGCCCGGGGTTCAAAAGATTGCGGCCTGTCGGGCCGACGATCAAAGTCACGATAGTGAGTAGGGGCCGTGCTCCTACGGCCTCCGTATTTGACCATCTCCGCGTAGGAGAGCACTCTTTCCGCCTGTGCGCGGCGCTCTATGTCGCGGTGGTAACGGGGCGTAGGCCGAGCCATGCTCTGGACGGCACGTTTGCGTCCGCGTGTGACCATAGTCCAACCGTCTCTCTCTGGCCAAACCATGGTTTAAGTGTCTTCTCCTTTTTAATATATATGTGTACGTGTGTTAGTAGATTTGTTGTGGATCTGAATTGATCGAATTGGACCTTTTTTCTATGTTTTTTAGGTGTGAGAGGACTCTTGGGGAGATTGATACCAGGTAAGTAGGCTTATTTATTATTTTTTAATGTTTTTTTGTGTTCTCAGGTAAGTAGGATCTTAATCAGTATCATGTACTTTTTTATTTTCAGGAAAATGGGGCTCGATTTGTGTTAGGTGCTTTTTAAGTAATTGTGGAATTATGTATTATATGCTATATTATCAAGTGTATTTTGAGGAATTTTTATTTCAGGTCAATAGGGATTAATTTGTATTATGTGCTTTTTAATTTTCAGAGAAGTAGGGCTTAATTTGTATTAGATCTCTGTTATTCTCCCGGTTAATAGGGCTTAATTTGTATTATATGCTTTGTTATCGATTGTATTTAGAGGAATTTTTATTCTGAATCAGTGGAATCACTTTCCTTGAATTCTGGAGTGAGGATAAATTAACAAGCCGTTGCAACGTTTCGGTTCTCCTGGAACCTTCTTCAGGCAGGCTTGTTATGATTTGAAATTAGTTAACCGAATAAGTTTGAGGATCCAAAAAAAATATGAGTATTGTTTAAAGGCTTTCTCTCAAAGAGCTGGAAGCAGATTTACTAAAATGGATTAAGCATCAAAAAAATATGATTAGTGTTTAAAGGCTTTCTCTCAAAGAGCTGGAAGCAGATTTACTAAAATAGATTAAGTATCAATAGAGTACGAGTAGTGTTTAAAGGCTTTCTCTCAAAGAGCTGGAAGCAGATTTACTAAAATAGATTAAGCATCAAAAGAGTATGATTAGTGTTTAAAGGCTTTCTCTCAAAGAGCTGGAAGCAGTGAGTGAGCTTTTGCCTCCTCAACTGTCCTTTTTTATAGTATAGGGGGCGGGACTCTGTTTGAATGGGCCAATAGGAGGCTCTCCGTTTGAATGGGCCAATAGGAGGCTCTCCCATGTTTTTGTGGTTGTTTTAATCATCTGTAGTGGGGCTTTTTGCATTGTTTTATTTTGATTTTAAACTAATGGTATTATTTATTTATTAAATTACTGTTTCCCACTTTTGTACTGTGGGTTTTCCATTATTTATTTATTTATTTATTTCTCAATTTAGGTTTGAATTGTTTTAATCTCTTTTTTAATTCTTTTTTCTTTTTCTTTCAAGGGATTCTGGGGTGGCATAGGTATGCCTTTGCCCGTGTTTGTCCTTATTGGGAGTTGTGATTAATCAAATAATGATTCTTATGAACAGGCCGACCAGGAGGGAAAAGAACAGTAGAGCGAATTGCAAACATGAGGCACGGGCCGATTAGGGTTGGGGTTAGGGTTAGCGGTTAGGGTTAGGGTTAGGGGGTTAGGGTTAGGGTTAGGGGGTTAGGGTTAGGGTTAGGGTTAAGGTTAGGGTTGGGGTTAGGGTTAGCGGTTAGGGTTAGGGTTTGGGGGTTAGGGTTAGGGTTAGGGGGTTAGGGTTAGGGTTAAGGTTAGGGTTAGGGTTAGGGTTTTAGGGTTGTGGTTAGGGTTAGGGGTTAGGGTTAGGGTTAGGGTTAGGGGGTTAGGGTTAGGGTTAGGGTTTTAGGGTTAGGGTTAGGGGTCAGGGTAGGCGCTAACCTGTATGCACTGTCCATCTAATGTCGCTCACTCCACTGGGTTTCACCCCCATGTCAGTCGGTCCATTCCCACCATTCTTTTTCTCTTTTGTTTTTTTCTACAGGAACTATACTGGCACGGGTCGGCCTACGGAACGGCGACCCGGAAAGAGTTCCCTCGGACTCAGTGAGTATATTTTTGGGGTCATGTCGTGTGAGCATGCCGTGTGTCTTTTTTCTTGTGCCTCCCGGTGGGATTGAGTCTTTGTTGAGCCTGTCGGGCTGTAGTGGAGTGACCCGGATTCCCCTTCGTGCGTCGGAACTGGCCCGTTCGCGGTCCCTGATAGGGATAGGATGATTTTCCTGTCTGGTACAGGAGTTTGGGCGGACGCTGGGAGCGTGTCGTACTCGCGGGGAGGCCGGGCAGTTAAGAGAAATGTCCGGAAGGCTGCCCGCGTCCTCGTGGTCGACGGAGGACACATCGCTCTGCGGGTCAGTCATCGTGGACCTCGTTTGTTTTCTCCGCGGGGCGGATGTTTCAGACTCCTGTTCGGCCTCTGAGCTTTCGAACAGAGTCTCGAGGTTCAGCGGAGCTACCGTCATCTCCGCGTACTCTTTGGCCTCGTCGACCGTCTGGCGCTTGAGTTTTGTACCGAAGGTACGTTCGGCCCACTGGGCGGCTTTGTCGAAGGAACGGTCAAACCCTTCGCATCCGATGCGTTCGAGCTTGTTCCCCTCTTCGGACAACGCTTTCGTGTAGTGGCTATTCAGAATCTCGATGGTGTTCTGAGCCCACTTTTTTGCATTGTCCTCAATGAGGGCTTGCGTGGCGGCGTTTGGCAAAGCCGGTTTGATTACCTCTGATAGGTATTTTACAATCTCGCCGATCGCAGGAGGCTGCCCTTGGCATATATTGTTCATGTGATGTTTCAATTTTATGATCTTGAACGACGTGCGGACCGAGTCGATATGAGGGTCCGTAGACCGTTTCGGCTTTTGGTTCTGCCGGTGATGTGATTTTTTGTTTTTGGGGTGCGAGCGCACCATATACTGAGGCCCCGAGGTACAGGGCCTCGAACGGGCCCGGGGTTCAAAAGATTGCGGCCTGTCGGGCCGACGATCAAAGTCACGATAGTGAGTAGGGGCCGTGCTCCTACGGCCTCCGTATTTGACCATCTCCGCGTAGGAGAGCACTCTTTCCGCCTGTGCGCGGCGCTCTATGTCGCGGTGGTAACGGGGCGTAGGCCGAGCCATGCTCTGGACGGCACGTTTGCGTCCGCGTGTGACCATAGTCCAACCGTCTCTCTCTGGCCAAACCATGGTTTAAGTGTCTTCTCCTTTTTAATATATATGTGTACGTGTGTTAGTAGATTTGTTGTGGATCTGAATTGATCGAATTGGACCTTTTTTCTATGTTTTTTAGGTGTGAGAGGACTCTTGGGGAGATTGATACCAGGTAAGTAGGCTTATTTATTATTTTTTAATGTTTTTTTGTGTTCTCAGGTAAGTAGGATCTTAATCAGTATCATGTACTTTTTTATTTTCAGGAAAATGGGGCTCGATTTGTGTTAGGTGCTTTTTAAGTAATTGTGGAATTATGTATTATATGCTATATTATCAAGTGTATTTTGAGGAATTTTTATTTCAGGTCAATAGGGATTAATTTGTATTATGTGCTTTTTAATTTTCAGAGAAGTAGGGCTTAATTTGTATTAGATCTCTGTTATTCTCCCGGTTAATAGGGCTTAATTTGTATTATATGCTTTGTTATCGATTGTATTTAGAGGAATTTTTATTCTGAATCAGTGGAATCACTTTCCTTGAATTCTGGAGTGAGGATAAATTAACAAGCCGTTGCAACGTTTCGGTTCTCCTGGAACCTTCTTCAGGCAGACTTGTTATGATTTGAAATTAGTTAACCGAATAAGTTTGAGGATCCAAAAAAAATATGAGTATTGTTTAAAGGCTTTCTCTCAAAGAGCTGGAAGCAGATTTACTAAAATGGATTAAGCATCAAAAAAATATGATTAGTGTTTAAAGGCTTTCTCTCAAAGAGCTGGAAGCAGATTTACTAAAATAGATTAAGTATCAATAGAGTACGAGTAGTGTTTAAAGGCTTTCTCTCAAAGAGCTGGAAGCAGATTTACTAAAATAGATTAAGCATCAAAAGAGTATGATTAGTGTTTAAAGGCTTTCTCTCAAAGAGCTGGAAGCAGTGAGTGAGCTTTTGCCTCCTCAACTGTCCTTTTTTATAGTATAGGGGGCGGGACTCTGTTTGAATGGGCCAATAGGAGGCTCTCCGTTTGAATGGGCCAATAGGAGGCTCTCCCATGTTTTTGTGGTTGTTTTAATCATCTGTAGTGGGGCTTTTTGCATTGTTTTATTTTGATTTTAAACTAATGGTATTATTTATTTATTAAATTACTGTTTCCCACTTTTGTACTGTGGGTTTTCCATTATTTATTTATTTATTTATTTCTCAATTTAGGTTTGAATTGTTTTAATCTCTTTTTTAATTCTTTTTTCTTTTTCTTTCAAGGGATTCTGGGGTGGCATAGGTATGCCTTTGCCCGTGTTTGTCCTTATTGGGAGTTGTGATTAATCAAATAATGATTCTTATGAACAGGCCGACCAGGAGGGAAAAGAACAGTAGAGCGAATTGCAAACATGAGGCACGGGCCGATTAGGGTTGGGGTTAGGGTTAGCGGTTAGGGTTAGGGTTAGGGGGTTAGGGTTAGGGTTAGGGGGTTAGGGTTAGGGTTAGGGTTAAGGTTAGGGTTGGGGTTAGGGTTAGCGGTTAGGGTTAGGGTTTGGGGGTTAGGGTTAGGGTTAGGGGGTTAGGGTTAGGGTTAAGGTTAGGGTTAGGGTTAGGGTTTTAGGGTTGTGGTTAGGGTTAGGGGTTAGGGTTAGGGTTAGGGGGTTAGGGTTAGGGTTAGGGTTTTAGGGTTAGGGTTAGGGGTCAGGGTAGGCGCTAACCTGTATGCACTGTCCATCTAATGTCGCTCACTCCACTGGGTTTCACCCCCATGTCAGTCGGTCCATTCCCACCATTCTTTTTCTCTTTTGTTTTTTTCTACAGGAACTATACTGGCACGGGTCGGCCTACGGAACGGCGACCCGGAAAGAGTTCCCTCGGACTCAGTGAGTATATTTTTGGGGTCATGTCGTGTGAGCATGCCGTGTGTCTTTTTTCTTGTGCCTCCCGGTGGGATTGAGTCTTTGTTGAGCCTGTCGGGCTGTAGTGGAGTGACCCGGATTCCCCTTCGTGCGTCGGAACTGGCCCGTTCGCGGTCCCTGATAGGGATAGGATGATTTTCCTGTCTGGTACAGGAGTTTGGGCGGACGCTGGGAGCGTGTCGTACTCGCGGGGAGGCCGGGCAGTTAAGAGAAATGTCCGGAAGGCTGCCCGCGTCCTCGTGGTCGACGGAGGACACATCGCTCTGCGGGTCAGTCATCGTGGACCTCGTTTGTTTTCTCTGCGGGGCGGATGTTTCAGACTCCTGTTCGGCCTCTGAGCTTTCGAACAGAGTCTCGAGGTTCAGCGGAGCTACCGTCATCTCCGCGTACTCTTTGGCCTCGTCGACCGTCTGGCGCTTGAGTTTTGTACCGAAGGTACGTTCGGCCCACTGGGCGGCTTTGTCGAAGGAACGGTCAAACCCTTCGCATCCGATGCGTTCGAGCTTGTTCCCCTCTTCGGACAACGCTTTCGTGTAGTGGCTATTCAGAATCTCGATGGTGTTCTGAGCCCACTTTTTTGCATTGTCCTCAATGAGGGCTTGCGTGGCGGCGTTTGGCAAAGCCGGTTTGATTACCTCCGATAGGTATTTTACAATCTCGCCGATCGCAGGAGGCTGCCCTTGGCATATATTGTTCATGTGATGTTTCAATTTTATGATCTTGAACGACGTGCGGACCGAGTCGATATGAGGGTCCGTAGACCGTTTCGGCTTTTGGTTCTGCCGGTGATGTGATTTTTTGTTTTTGGGGTGCGAGCGCACCATATACTGAGGCCCCGAGGTACAGGGCCTCGAACGGGCCCGGGGTTCAAAAGATTGCGGCCTGTCGGGCCGACGATCAAAGTCACGATAGTGAGTAGGGGCCGTGCTCCTACGGCCTCCGTATTTGACCATCTCCGCGTAGGAGAGCACTCTTTCCGCCTGTGCGCGGCGCTCTATGTCGCGGTGGTGACGGGGCGTAGGCCGAGCCATGCTCTGGACGGCACGTTTGCGTCCGCGTGTGACCATAGTCCAACCGTCTCTCTCTGGCCAAACCATGGTTTAAGTGTCTTCTCCTTTTTAATATATATGTGTACGTGTGTTAGTAGATTTGTTGTGGATCTGAATTGATCGAATTGGACCTTTTTTCTATGTTTTTTAGGTGTGAGAGGACTCTTGGGGAGATTGATACCAGGTAAGTAGGCTTATTTATTATTTTTTTATGTTTTTTTGTGTTCTCAGGTAAGTAGGATCTTAATCAGTATCATGTACTTTTTTATTTTCAGGAAAATGGGGCTCGATTTGTGTTAGGTGCTTTTTAAGTAATTGTGGAATTATGTATTATATGCTATATTATCAAGTGTATTTTGAGGAATTTTTATTTCAGGTCAATAGGGATTAATTTGTATTATGTGCTTTTTAATTTTCAGAGAAGTAGGGCTTAATTTGTATTAGATCTCTGTTATTCTCCCGGTTAATAGGGCTTAATTTGTATTATATGCTTTGTTATCGATTGTATTTAGAGGAATTTTTATTCTGAATCAGTGGAATCACTTTCCTTGAATTCTGGAGTGAGGATAAATTAACAAGCCGTTGCAACGTTTCGGTTCTCCTGGAACCTTCTTCAGGCAGGCTTGTTATGCTTTGAAATTAGTTGAATAAGTTTGAGGATCCAAAAAAAATATGAGTATTGTTTACAGGCTTTCTCTCAAAGAGCTGGAAGCAGATTTACTAAAATAGATTAAGCATCAAAAGAATATGATTAGTGTTTAAAGGCTTTCTCTCAAAGAGCTGGAAGCAGATTTACTAAAATGGATTAAACATCAAAAGAATATGATTAGTGTTTAAAGGCTTTCTCTCAAAGAGCTGTAAGCAGATTTACTAAAATAGATTAAGTATCAATAGAGTACGAGTAGTGTTTAAAGGCTTTCTCTCAAAGAGCTGGAAGCAGATTTACTAAAATAGATTAAGCATCAGAAGAGTATGATTAGTGTTTAAAGGCTTTCTCTCAAAGAGCTGGAAGCAGTGAGTGAGCTTTTGCCTCCTCAACTGTCCCTTTTTATAGTATAGGGGGCGGGACTCTGTTTGAATGGGCCAATAGGAGGCTCTCTGTTTGAATGGGCCAATAGGAGGCTCTCCCATGTTTTTGTGGTTGTTTTAATCATCTGTAGTGGGGCTTTTTGCATTGTTTTATTTTAATTTTAAACTAATGGTATTATTTATTTATTAAATTACTGTTTCCCACTTGTGTACTGTGGGTTTTACATTATTTATTTATTTATTTATTTAATTAATTATTTCTCAATTTAGGTTTGAATTGTTTTAATCTCTTTTTTAATTCTTTTTTCTTTTTCTTTCAAGGCATTGTGGGGTGGCATAGGTATGCCTTTGCCCGTGTTTGTCCTTATTGGGAGTTGTGATTAATCAAATGATGATTCTTATGAACAGGCCGACCAGAAGGGAAACGAACAGTAGAGCGAATTGCAAACATGAGGCACGGGCTGATTAGGGTTGGGGTTAGGGTTAGCGGTTAGGGTTAGGGTTAGGGGGTTAGGGTTAGGGTTAGGGGTGGGGGTTAGGGTTAGCGGTTAGGGTTAGGGTTAGGGGGTTAGGGTTAGGGTTAGGGGGTTAGGGTTAGGGTTAGGGGGTTAGGGTTAGGGTTAAGGTTAGGGTTAGGGTTAGGGTTAAGGTTAGGGTTAGGGTTAGGGTTAAGGTTAGGGTTAGCGTTAGGGGGTTAGGGTTAGGGTTAAGGTTAGGGTTAGGGTTTTAGGGTTAGGGTTAGGGGTCAGGGTAGGCGCTAACCTGTATGCACTGTCCATCTAATGTCGCTCACTCCACTGGGTTTCACCCCCATGTCAGTCGGTCCATTCCCACCATTCTTTTTCTCTTTTGTTTTTTTCTACAGGAACTATACTGGCACGGGTCGGCCTACGGAACGGCGACCCGGAAAGAGTTCCCTCGGACTCAGTGAGTATATTTTTGGGGTCATGTCGTGTGAGCATGCCGTGTGTCTTTTTTCTTGTGCCTCCCGGTGGGATTGAGTCTTTGTTGAGCCTGTCGGGCTGTAGTGGAGTGACCCGGATTCCCCTTCGTGCGTCGGAACTGGCCCGTTCGCGGTCCCTGATAGGGATAGGATGATTTTCCTGTCTGGTACAGGAGTTTGGGCGGACGCTGGGAGCGTGTCGTACTCGCGGGGAGGCCGGGCAGTTAAGAGAAATGTCCGGAAGGCTGCCCGCGTCCTCGTGGTCGACGGAGGACACATCGCTCTGCGGGTCAGTCATCGTGGACCTCGTTTGTTTTCTCTGCGGGGCGGATGTTTCAGACTCCTGTTCGGCCTCTGAGCTTTCGAACAGAGTCTCGAGGTTCAGCGGAGCTACCGTCATCTCCGCGTACTCTTTGGCCTCGTCGACCGTCTGGCGCTTGAGTTTTGTACCGAAGGTACGTTCGGCCCACTGGGCGGCTTTGTCGAAGGAACGGTCAAACCCTTCGCATCCGATGCGTTCGAGCTTGTTCCCCTCTTCGGACAACGCTTTCGTGTAGTGGCTATTCAGAATCTCGATGGTGTTCTGAGCCCACTTTTTTGCATTGTCCTCAATGAGGGCTTGCGTGGCGGCGTTTGGCAAAGCCGGTTTGATTACCTCCGATAGGTATTTTACAATCTCGCCGATCGCAGGAGGCTGCCCTTGGCATATATTGTTCATGTGATGTTTCAATTTTATGATCTTGAACGACGTGCGGACCGAGTCGATATGAGGGTCCGTAGACCGTTTCGGCTTTTGGTTCTGCCGGTGATGTGATTTTTTGTTTTTGGGGTGCGAGCGCACCATATACTGAGGCCCCGAGGTACAGGGCCTCGAACGGGCCCGGGGTTCAAAAGATTGCGGCCTGTCGGGCCGACGATCAAAGTCACGATAGTGAGTAGGGGCCGTGCTCCTACGGCCTCCGTATTTGACCATCTCCGCGTAGGAGAGCACTCTTTCCGCCTGTGCGCGGCGCTCTATGTCGCGGTGGTAACGGGGCGTAGGCCGAGCCATGCTCTGGACGGCACGTTTGCGTCCGCGTGTGACCATAGTCCAACCGTCTCTCTCTGGCCAAACCATGGTTTAAGTGTCTTCTCCTTTTTAATATATATGTGTACGTGTGTTAGTAGATTTGTTGTGGATCTGAATTGATCGAATTGGACCTTTTTTCTATGTTTTTTAGGTGTGAGAGGACTCTTGGGGAGATTGATACCAGGTAAGTAGGCTTATTTATTATTTTTTTATGTTTTTTTGTGTTCTCAGGTAAGTAGGATCTTAATCAGTATCATGTACTTTTTTATTTTCAGGAAAATGGGGCTCGATTTGTGTTAGGTGCTTTTTAAGTAATTGTGGAATTATGTATTATATGCTATATTATCAAGTGTATTTTGAGGAATTTTTATTTCAGGTCAATAGGGATTAATTTGTATTATGTGCTTTTTAATTTTCAGAGAAGTAGGGCTTAATTTGTATTAGATCTCTGTTATTCTCCCGGTTAATAGGGCTTAATTTGTATTATATGCTTTGTTATCGATTGTATTTAGAGGAATTTTTATTCTGAATCAGTGGAATCACTTTCCTTGAATTCTGGAGTGAGGATAAATTAACAAGCCGTTGCAACGTTTCGGTTCTCCTGGAACCTTCTTCAGGCAGGCTTGTTATGCTTTGAAATTAGTTGAATAAGTTTGAGGATCCAAAAAAAATATGAGTATTGTTTACAGGCTTTCTCTCAAAGAGCTGGAAGCAGATTTACTAAAATAGATTAAGCATCAAAAGAATATGATTAGTGTTTAAAGGCTTTCTCTCAAAGAGCTGGAAGCAGATTTACTAAAATGGATTAAACATCAAAAGAATATGATTAGTGTTTAAAGGCTTTCTCTCAAAGAGCTGTAAGCAGATTTACTAAAATAGATTAAGTATCAATAGAGTACGAGTAGTGTTTAAAGGCTTTCTCTCAAAGAGCTGGAAGCAGATTTACTAAAATAGATTAAGCATCAGAAGAGTATGATTAGTGTTTAAAGGCTTTCTCTCAAAGAGCTGGAAGCAGTGAGTGAGCTTTTGCCTCCTCAACTGTCCCTTTTTATAGTATAGGGGGCGGGACTCTGTTTGAATGGGCCAATAGGAGGCTCTCTGTTTGAATGGGCCAATAGGAGGCTCTCCCATGTTTTTGTGGTTGTTTTAATCATCTGTAGTGGGGCTTTTTGCATTGTTTTATTTTAATTTTAAACTAATGGTATTATTTATTTATTAAATTACTGTTTCCCACTTGTGTACTGTGGGTTTTACATTATTTATTTATTTATTTATTTAATTAATTATTTCTCAATTTAGGTTTGAATTGTTTTAATCTCTTTTTTAATTCTTTTTTCTTTTTCTTTCAAGGCATTGTGGGGTGGCATAGGTATGCCTTTGCCCGTGTTTGTCCTTATTGGGAGTTGTGATTAATCAAATGATGATTCTTATGAACAGGCCGACCAGAAGGGAAACGAACAGTAGAGCGAATTGCAAACATGAGGCACGGGCTGATTAGGGTTGGGGTTAGGGTTAGCGGTTAGGGTTAGGGTTAGGGGGTTAGGGTTAGGGTTAGGGGTGGGGGTTAGGGTTAGCGGTTAGGGTTAGGGTTAGGGGGTTAGGGTTAGGGTTAGGGGGTTAGGGTTAGGGTTAGGGGGTTAGGGTTAGGGTTAAGGTTAGGGTTAGGGTTAGGGTTAAGGTTAGGGTTAGGGTTAGGGTTAAGGTTAGGGTTAGGGTTAGGGGGTTAGGGTTAGGGTTAAGGTTAGGGTTAGGGTTTTAGGGTTAGGGTTAGGGGTCAGGGTAGGCGCTAACCTGTATGCACTGTCCATCTAATGTCGCTCACTCCACTGGGTTTCACCCCCATGTCAGTCGGTCCATTCCCACCATTCTTTTTCTCTTTTGTTTTTTTCTACAGGAACTATACTGGCACGGGTCGGCCTACGGAACGGCGACCCGGAAAGAGTTCCCTCGGACTCAGTGAGTATATTTTTGGGGTCATGTCGTGTGAGCATGCCGTGTGTCTTTTTTCTTGTGCCTCCCGGTGGGATTGAGTCTTTGTTGAGCCTGTCGGGCTGTAGTGGAGTGACCCGGATTCCCCTTCGTGCGTCGGAACTGGCCCGTTCGCGGTCCCTGATAGGGATAGGATGATTTTCCTGTCTGGTACAGGAGTTTGGGCGGACGCTGGGAGCGTGTCGTACTCGCGGGGAGGCCGGGCAGTTAAGAGAAATGTCCGGAAGGCTGCCCGCGTCCTCGTGGTCGACGGAGGACACATCGCTCTGCGGGTCAGTCATCGTGGACCTCGTTTGTTTTCTCTGCGGGGCGGATGTTTCAGACTCCTGTTCGGCCTCTGAGCTTTCGAACAGAGTCTCGAGGTTCAGCGGAGCTACCGTCATCTCCGCGTACTCTTTGGCCTCGTCGACCGTCTGGCGCTTGAGTTTTGTACCGAAGGTACGTTCGGCCCACTGGGCGGCTTTGTCGAAGGAACGGTCAAACCCTTCGCATCCGATGCGTTCGAGCTTGTTCCCCTCTTCGGACAACGCTTTCGTGTAGTGGCTATTCAGAATCTCGATGGTGTTCTGAGCCCACTTTTTTGCATTGTCCTCAATGAGGGCTTGCGTGGCGGCGTTTGGCAAAGCCGGTTTGATTACCTCCGATAGGTATTTTACAATCTCGCCGATCGCAGGAGGCTGCCCTTGGCATATATTGTTCATGTGATGTTTCAATTTTATGATCTTGAACGACGTGCGGACCGAGTCGATATGAGGGTCCGTAGACCGTTTCGGCTTTTGGTTCTGCCGGTGATGTGATTTTTTGTTTTTGGGGTGCGAGCGCACCATATACTGAGGCCCCGAGGTACAGGGCCTCGAACGGGCCCGGGGTTCAAAAGATTGCGGCCTGTCGGGCCGACGATCAAAGTCACGATAGTGAGTAGGGGCCGTGCTCCTACGGCCTCCGTATTTGACCATCTCCGCGTAGGAGAGCACTCTTTCCGCCTGTGCGCGGCGCTCTATGTCGCGGTGGTAACGGGGCGTAGGCCGAGCCATGCTCTGGACGGCACGTTTGCGTCCGCGTGTGACCATAGTCCAACCGTCTCTCTCTGGCCAAACCATGGTTTAAGTGTCTTCTCCTTTTTAATATATATGTGTACGTGTGTTAGTAGATTTGTTGTGGATCTGAATTGATCGAATTGGACCTTTTTTCTATGTTTTTTAGGTGTGAGAGGACTCTTGGGGAGATTGATACCAGGTAAGTAGGCTTATTTATTATTTTTTTATGTTTTTTTGTGTTCTCAGGTAAGTAGGATCTTAATCAGTATCATGTACTTTTTTATTTTCAGGAAAATGGGGCTCGATTTGTGTTAGGTGCTTTTTAAGTAATTGTGGAATTATGTATTATATGCTATATTATCAAGTGTATTTTGAGGAATTTTTATTTCAGGTCAATAGGGATTAATTTGTATTATGTGCTTTTTAATTTTCAGAGAAGTAGGGCTTAATTTGTATTAGATCTCTGTTATTCTCCCGGTTAATAGGGCTTAATTTGTATTATATGCTTTGTTATCGATTGTATTTAGAGGAATTTTTATTCTGAATCAGTGGAATCACTTTCCTTGAATTCTGGAGTGAGGATAAATTAACAAGCCGTTGCAACGTTTCGGTTCTCCTGGAACCTTCTTCAGGCAGGCTTGTTATGCTTTGAAATTAGTTGAATAAGTTTGAGGATCCAAAAAAAATATGAGTATTGTTTACAGGCTTTCTCTCAAAGAGCTGGAAGCAGATTTACTAAAATAGATTAAGCATCAAAAGAATATGATTAGTGTTTAAAGGCTTTCTCTCAAAGAGCTGGAAGCAGATTTACTAAAATGGATTAAACATCAAAAGAATATGATTAGTGTTTAAAGGCTTTCTCTCAAAGAGCTGTAAGCAGATTTACTAAAATAGATTAAGTATCAATAGAGTACGAGTAGTGTTTAAAGGCTTTCTCTCAAAGAGCTGGAAGCAGATTTACTAAAATAGATTAAGCATCAGAAGAGTATGATTAGTGTTTAAAGGCTTTCTCTCAAAGAGCTGGAAGCAGTGAGTGAGCTTTTGCCTCCTCAACTGTCCCTTTTTATAGTATAGGGGGCGGGACTCTGTTTGAATGGGCCAATAGGAGGCTCTCTGTTTGAATGGGCCAATAGGAGGCTCTCCCATGTTTTTGTGGTTGTTTTAATCATCTGTAGTGGGGCTTTTTGCATTGTTTTATTTTAATTTTAAACTAATGGTATTATTTATTTATTAAATTACTGTTTCCCACTTGTGTACTGTGGGTTTTACATTATTTATTTATTTATTTATTTAATTAATTATTTCTCAATTTAGGTTTGAATTGTTTTAATCTCTTTTTTAATTCTTTTTTCTTTTTCTTTCAAGGCATTGTGGGGTGGCATAGGTATGCCTTTGCCCGTGTTTGTCCTTATTGGGAGTTGTGATTAATCAAATGATGATTCTTATGAACAGGCCGACCAGAAGGGAAACGAACAGTAGAGCGAATTGCAAACATGAGGCACGGGCTGATTAGGGTTGGGGTTAGGGTTAGCGGTTAGGGTTAGGGTTAGGGGGTTAGGGTTAGGGTTAGGGGTGGGGGTTAGGGTTAGCGGTTAGGGTTAGGGTTAGGGGGTTAGGGTTAGGGTTAGGGGGTTAGGGTTAGGGTTAGGGGGTTAGGGTTAGGGTTAAGGTTAGGGTTAGGGTTAGGGTTAAGGTTAGGGTTAGGGTTAGGGTTAAGGTTAGGGTTAGGGTTAGGGGGTTAGGGTTAGGGTTAAGGTTAGGGTTAGGGTTTTAGGGTTAGGGTTAGGGGTCAGGGTAGGCGCTAACCTGTATGCACTGTCCATCTAATGTCGCTCACTCCACTGGGTTTCACCCCCATGTCAGTCGGTCCATTCCCACCATTCTTTTTCTCTTTTGTTTTTTTCTACAGGAACTATACTGGCACGGGTCGGCCTACGGAACGGCGACCCGGAAAGAGTTCCCTCGGACTCAGTGAGTATATTTTTGGGGTCATGTCGTGTGAGCATGCCGTGTGTCTTTTTTCTTGTGCCTCCCGGTGGGATTGAGTCTTTGTTGAGCCTGTCGGGCTGTAGTGGAGTGACCCGGATTCCCCTTCGTGCGTCGGAACTGGCCCGTTCGCGGTCCCTGATAGGGATAGGATGATTTTCCTGTCTGGTACAGGAGTTTGGGCGGACGCTGGGAGCGTGTCGTACTCGCGGGGAGGCCGGGCAGTTAAGAGAAATGTCCGGAAGGCTGCCCGCGTCCTCGTGGTCGACGGAGGACACATCGCTCTGCGGGTCAGTCATCGTGGACCTCGTTTGTTTTCTCTGCGGGGCGGATGTTTCAGACTCCTGTTCGGCCTCTGAGCTTTCGAACAGAGTCTCGAGGTTCAGCGGAGCTACCGTCATCTCGGCGTACTCTTTGGCCTCGTCGACCGTCTGGCGCTTGAGTTTTGTACCGAAGGTACGTTCGGCCCACTGGGCGGCTTTGTCGAAGGAACGGTCAAACCCTTCGCATCCGATGCGTTCGAGCTTGTTCCCCTCTTCGGACAACGCTTTCGTGTAGTGGCTATTCAGAATCTCGATGGTGTTCTGAGCCCACTTTTTTGCATTGTCCTCAATGAGGGCTTGCGTGGCGGCGTTTGGCAAAGCCGGTTTGATTACCTCCGATAGGTATTTTACAATCTCGCCGATCGCAGGAGGCTGCCCTTGGCATATATTGTTCATGTGATGTTTCAATTTTATGATCTTGAACGACGTGCGGACCGAGTCGATATGAGGGTCCGTAGACCGTTTCGGCTTTTGGTTCTGCCGGTGATGTGATTTTTTGTTTTTGGGGTGCGAGCGCACCATATACTGAGGCCCCGAGGTACAGGGCCTCGAACGGGCCCGGGGTTCAAAAGATTGCGGCCTGTCGGGCCGACGATCAAAGTCACGATAGTGAGTAGGGGCCGTGCTCCTACGGCCTCCGTATTTGACCATCTCCGCGTAGGAGAGCACTCTTTCCGCCTGTGCGCGGCGCTCTATGTCGCGGTGGTAACGGGGCGTAGGCCGAGCCATGCTCTGGACGGCACGTTTGCGTCCGCGTGTGACCATAGTCCAACCGTCTCTCTCTGGCCAAACCATGGTTTAAGTGTCTTCTCCTTTTTAATATATATGTGTACGTGTGTTAGTAGATTTGTTGTGGATCTGAATTGATCGAATTGGACCTTTTTTCTATGTTTTTTAGGTGTGAGAGGACTCTTGGGGAGATTGATACCAGGTAAGTAGGCTTATTTATTATTTTTTTATGTTTTTTTGTGTTCTCAGGTAAGTAGGATCTTAATCAGTATCATGTACTTTTTTATTTTCAGGAAAATGGGGCTCGATTTGTGTTAGGTGCTTTTTAAGTAATTGTGGAATTATGTATTATATGCTATATTATCAAGTGTATTTTGAGGAATTTTTATTTCAGGTCAATAGGGATTAATTTGTATTATGTGCTTTTTAATTTTCAGAGAAGTAGGGCTTAATTTGTATTAGATCTCTGTTATTCTCCCGGTTAATAGGGCTTAATTTGTATTATATGCTTTGTTATCGATTGTATTTAGAGGAATTTTTATTCTGAATCAGTGGAATCACTTTCCTTGAATTCTGGAGTGAGGATAAATTAACAAGCCGTTGCAACGTTTCGGTTCTCCTGGAACCTTCTTCAGGCAGGCTTGTTATGATTTGAAATTAGTTAACCGAATAAGTTTGAGGATCCAAAAAAAATATGAGTATTGTTTAAAGGCTTTCTCTCAAAGAGCTGGAAGCAGATTTACTAAAATGGATTAAGCATCAAAAAAATATGATTAGTGTTTAAAGGCTTTCTCTCAAAGAGCTGGAAGCAGATTTACTAAAATAGATTAAGTATCAATAGAGTACGAGTAGTGTTTAAAGGCTTTCTCTCAAAGAGCTGGAAGCAGATTTACTAAAATAGATTAAGCATCAAAAGAGTATGATTAGTGTTTAAAGGCTTTCTCTCAAAGAGCTGGAAGCAGTGAGTGAGCTTTTGCCTCCTCAACTGTCCTTTTTTATAGTATAGGGGGCGGGACTCTGTTTGAATGGGCCAATAGGAGGCTCTCCGTTTGAATGGGCCAATAGGAGGCTCTCCCATGTTTTTGTGGTTGTTTTAATCATCTGTAGTGGGGCTTTTTGCATTGTTTTATTTTGATTTTAAACTAATGGTATTATTTATTTATTAAATTACTGTTTCCCACTTTTGTACTGTGGGTTTTCCATTATTTATTTATTTATTTATTTCTCAATTTAGGTTTGAATTGTTTTAATCTCTTTTTTAATTCTTTTTTCTTTTTCTTTCAAGGGATTCTGGGGTGGCATAGGTATGCCTTTGCCCGTGTTTGTCCTTATTGGGAGTTGTGATTAATCAAATAATGATTCTTATGAACAGGCCGACCAGGAGGGAAAAGAACAGTAGAGCGAATTGCAAACATGAGGCACGGGCCGATTAGGGTTGGGGTTAGGGTTAGCGGTTAGGGTTGGGGTTAGGGTTAGCGGTTAGGGTTAGGGTTAGGGGGTTAGGGTTAGGGTTAGGGGGTTAGGGTTAAGGTTAGGGTTAGGGTTGGGGTTAGGGTTAGCGGTTAGGGTTAGGGTTAGGGGGTTAGGGTTAGGGTTAGGGGTTTAGGGTTAGGGTTAAGGTTAGGGTTAGGGTTAGGGTTAAGGTTAGGGTTAGGGTTTTAGGGTTAGGGTTAGGGGCCAGGGTAGGCGCTAACCTGTATGCACTGTCCATCTAATGTCGCTCACTCCACTGGGTTTCACCCCCATGTCAGCCGGTCCATTCCCACCATTCTTTTTCTCTTTTGTTTTTTTCTCCAGTTCCCTCGGACTCAGTGAGTATATTTTCGGGGTCATGTCGTGTGAGCATGCCGTGTGTCTTTTTTCTTGTGCCTCCCGGTGGGATTGAGTCTTTGTTGAGCCTGTCGGGCTGTAGTGGAGTGACCCGGATTCCCCTTCGTGCGTCGGAACTGGCCCGTTCGCGGTCCCTGATAGGGATAGGATGATTTTCCTGTCTGGTACAGGAGTTTGGGCGGACGCTGGGAGCGTTTCGTACTCGCGGGGAGGCCGGGCAGTTAAGAGAAATGTCCGGAAGGCTGCCCGCGTCCTCGTGGTCGACGGAGGACACATCGCTCTGCGGGTCAGTCATCGTGGACCTCGTTTGTTTTCTCTGCGGGGCGGATGTTTCAGACTCCTGTTCGGCCTCTGAGCTTTCGAACAGAGTCTCGAGGTTCAGCGGAGCTACCGTCATCTCGGCGTACTCTTTGGCCTCGTCGACCGTCTGGCGCTTGAGTTTTGTACCGAAGGTACGTTCGGCCCACTGGGCGGCTTTGTCGAAGGAACGGTCAAACCCGTCGCATCCGATGCGTTCGAGCTTGTTCCCCTCTTCGGACAACGCTTTCGTGTAGTGGCTAATCAGAATATTAATAGTGTTCTGAGCCCACTTTTTTGCATTGTCCTCAATGAGGGCTTGCGTGGCGGCGTTTGGCAAAGCCGGTTTGATTACCTCCGATAGGTATTTTACAATCTCGCCGATCGCAGGAGGCTGCCCTTGGCATATATTGTTCATGTGATGTTTCAATTTTATGATCTTGAACGACGTGCGGACCGAGTCGATGTGAGGGTCCGTAGACCGTTTCGGCTTTTGGTTCTGCCGGTGATGTGATTTTTTGTTTTTGGGGTGCGAGCGCACCATATACTGAGGCCCCGAGGTACAGGGCCTCGAACGGGCCCGGGGTTCAAAAGATTGCGGCCTGTCGGGCCGACGATCAAAGTCACGATAGTGAGTAGGGGCCGTGCTCCTACGGCCTCCGTATTTGACCATCTCCGCGTAGGAGAGCACTCTTTCCGCCTGTGCGCGGCGCTCTATGTCGCGGTGGTAACGGGGCGTAGGCCGAGCCATGCTCTGGACGGCACGTTTGCGTCCGCGTGTGACCATAGTCCAACCGTCTCTCTCTGGCCAAACCATGGTTTAAGTGTCTTCTCCTTTTTAATATATATGTGTACGTGTGTTAGTGGATTTGTTGTGGATCTGAATTGATCGAATTGGACCTTTTTTCTATGTTTTTTAGGTGTGAGAGGACTCTTGGGGAGATTGGAACCAGGTAAGTAGGCTTATTTATTATTTTTTTATGTTTTTTTGTGTTCTCAGGTAAGTAGGATCTTAATTAGTATCATGTACTTTTTTATTTTCAGGAAAATGGGGCTCGATTTGTGTTAGGTGCTTTTTAAGTAATTGTGGAATTATGTATTATATGCTATATTATCAAGTGTATTTTGAGGAATTTTTATTTCAGGTCAATAGGGATTAATTTGTATTATGTGCTTTTTAATTTTCAAAGAAGTAGGGCTTAATTTGTATTAGATCTCTGTTATTCTCCCGGTTAATAGGGCTTAATTTGTATTATATGCTTTGTTATCGATTGTATTTAGAGGAATTTTTATTCTGAATCAGTGGAATCACTTTCCTTGAATTCTGGAGTGAGGATAAATTAACAAGCCGTTGCAACGTTTCGGTTCTCCTGGAACCTTCTTCAGGCAGGCTTGTTATGATTTGAAATTAGTTGAATAAGTTTGAGGATCCAAAAAAAAAATATGAGTATTGTTTACAGGCTTTCTCTCAAAGAGCTGGAAGCAGATTTACTAAAATAGATTAAGCATCAAAAGAATATGATTAGTGTTTAAAGGCTTTCTCTCAAAGAGCTGGAAGCAGATTTACTAAAATGGATTAAGCATCAAAAGAATATGATTAGTGTTTAAAGGCTTTCTCTCAAAGAGCTGTAAGCAGATTTACTAAAATAGATTAAGTATCAATAGAGTACGAGTAGTGTTTAAAGGCTTTCTCTCAAAGAGCTGGAAGCAGATTTACTAAAATAGATTAAGCATCAGAAGAGTATGATTAGTGTTTAAAGGCTTTCTCTCAAAGAGCTGGAAGCAGTGAGTGAGCTTTTGCCTCCTCAACTGTCCCTTTTTATAGTATAGGGGGCGGGACTCTGTTTGAATGGGCCAATAGGAGGCTCTCTGTTTGAATGGGCCAATAGGAGGCTCTCCCATGTTTTTGTGGTTGTTTTAATCATCTGTAGTGGGGCTTTTTGCATTGTTTTATTTTAATTTTAAACTAATGGTATTATTTATTTATTAAATTACTGTTTCCCACTTGTGTACTGTGGGTTTTACATTATTTATTTATTTATTATTTAATTATTTCTCAATTTAGGTTTGAATTGTTTTAATCTCTTTTTTAATTCTTTTTTCTTTTTCTTTCAAGGCATTCTGGGGTGGCATAGGTATGCCTTTGCCCGTGTTTGTCCTTATTGGGAGTTGTGATTAATCAAATGATGATTCTTATGAACAGGCCGACCAGGAAGGGAAACGAACAGTAGAGCGAATTGCAAACATGAGGCACGGGCTGATTAGGGTTGGGGTTAGGGTTAGCGGTTAGGGTTAGGGTTAGGGGGTTAGGGTTAGGGTTAGGGGGTTAGGGTTAGGGTTAAGGTTAGGGTTAGGGTTGGGGTTAGGGTTAGCGGTTAGGGTTAGGGTTAGGGGGTTAGGGTTAGGGTTAGGGTTAGGGGTTTAGGGTTAGGGTTAAGGTTAGGGTTAGGGTTAGGGTTAAGGTTAGGGTTAGGGTTTTAGGGTTAGGGTTAGGGGCCAGGGTAGGCGCTAACCTGTATGCACTGTCCATCTAATGTCGCTCACTCCACTGGGTTTCACCCCCATGTCAGCCGGTCCATTCCCACCATTCTTTTTCTCTTTGTTTTTTTCTCCAGTTCCCTCGGACTCAGTGAGTATATTTTCGGGGTCATGTCGTGTGAGCATGCCGTGTGTCTTTTTTCTTGTGCCTCCCGGTGGGATTGAGTCTTTGTTGAGCCTGTCGGGCTGTAGTGGAGTGACCCGGATTCCCCTTCGTGCGTCGGAACTGGCCCGTTCGCGGTCCCTGATAGGGATAGGATGATTTTCCTGTCTGGTACAGGAGTTTGGGCGGACGCTGGGAGCGTGTCGTACTCGCGGGGAGGCCGGGCAGTTAAGAGAAATGTCCGGAAGGCTGCCCGCGTCCTCGTGGTCGACGGAGGACACATCGCTCTGCGGGTCAGTCATCGTGGACCTCGTTTGTTTTCTCTGCGGGGCGGATGCTTCAGACTCCTGTTCGGCCTCTGAGCTTTCGAACAGAGTCTCGAGGTTCAGCGGAGCTACCGTCATCTCGGCGTACTCTTTGGCCTCGTCGACCGTCTGGCGCTTGAGTTTTGTACCGAAGGTACGTTCGGCCCACTGGGCGGCTTTGTCGAAGGAACGGTCAAACCCGTCGCATCCGATGCGTTCGAGCTTGTTCCCCTCTTCGGACAACGCTTTCGTGTAGTGGCTAATTCAGAATATCGATAGGTGTTCTGAGCCCACTTTTTTGCATTGTCCTCAATGAGGGCTTGCGTGGCGGCGTTTGGCAAAGCCGGTTTGATTACCTCTGATAGGTATTTTACAATCTCGCCGATCGCAGGAGGCTGCCCTTGGCATATATTGTTCATGTGATGTTTCAATTTTATGATCTTGAACGACGTGCGGACCGAGTCGATAGTGAGGGTCCGTAGACCGTTTCGGCTTTTGGTTCTGCCGGTGATGTGATTTTTTGTTTTTGGGGTGCGAGCGCACCATATACTGAGGCCCCGAGGTACAGGGCCTCGAACGGGCCCGGGGTTCAAAAGATTGCGGCCTGTCGGGCCGACGATCAAAGTCACGATAGTGAGTAGGGGCCGTGCTCCTACGGCCTCCGTATTTGACCATCTCCGCGTAGGAGAGCACTCTTTCCGCCTGTGCGCGGCGCTCTATGTCGCGGTGGTAACGGGGCGTAGGCCGAGCCATGCTCTGGACGGCACGTTTGCGTCCGCGTGTGACCATAGTCCAACCGTCTCTCTCTGGCCAAACCATGGTTTAAGTGTCTTCTCCTTTTTAATATATATGTGTACGTGTGTTAGTAGATTTGTTGTGGATCTGAATTGATCGAATTGGACCTTTTTTCTATGTTTTTTAGGTGTGAGAGGACTCTTGGGGAGATTGATACCAGGTAAGTAGGCTTATTTATTATTTTTTAATGTTTTTTTGTGTTCTCAGGTAAGTAGGATCTTAATTCAGTATCATGTACTTTTTTATTTTCAGGAAAATGGGGCTCGATTTGTGTTAGGTGCTTTTTAAGTAATTGTGGAATTATGTATTATATGCTATATTATCAAGTGTATTTTGAGGAATTTTTATTTCAGGTCAATAGGGATTAATTTGTATTATGTGCTTTTTAATTTTCAGAGAAGTAGGGCTTAATTTGTATTAGATCTCTGTTATTCTCCCGGTTAATAGGGCTTAATTTGTATTATATGCTTTGTTATCGATTGTATTTAGAGGAATTTTTATTCTGAATCAGTGGAATCACTTTCCTTGAATTCTGGAGTGAGGATAAATTAACAAGCCGTTGCAACGTTTCGGTTCTCCTGGAACCTTCTTCAGGCAGGCTTGTTATGATTTGAAATTAGTTAACCGAATAAGTTTGAGGATCCAAAAAAAATATGAGTATTGTTTAAAGGCTTTCTCTCAAAGAGCTGGAAGCAGATTTACTAAAATGGATTAAGCATCAAAAAAATATGATTAGTGTTTAAAGGCTTTCTCTCAAAGAGCTGGAAGCAGATTTACTAAAATAGATTAAGTATCAATAGAGTACGAGTAGTGTTTAAAGGCTTTCTCTCAAAGAGCTGGAAGCAGATTTACTAAAATAGATTAAGCATCAAAAGAGTATGATTAGTGTTTAAAGGCTTTCTCTCAAAGAGCTGGAAGCAGTGAGTGAGCTTTTGCCTCCTCAACTGTCCTTTTTTATAGTATAGGGGGCGGGACTCTGTTTGAATGGGCCAATAGGAGGCTCTCCGTTTGAATGGGCCAATAGGAGGCTCTCCCATGTTTTTGTGGTTGTTTTAATCATCTGTAGTGGGGCTTTTTGCATTGTTTTATTTTGATTTTAAACTAATGGTATTATTTATTTATTAAATTACTGTTTCCCACTTTTGTACTGTGGGTTTTCCATTATTTATTTATTTATTTATTTCTCAATTTAGGTTTGAATTGTTTTAATCTCTTTTTTAATTCTTTTTTCTTTTTCTTTCAAGGGATTCTGGGGTGGCATAGGTATGCCTTTGCCCGTGTTTGTCCTTATTGGGAGTTGTGATTAATCAAATAATGATTCTTATGAACAGGCCGACCAGGAGGGAAAAGAACAGTAGAGCGAATTGCAAACATGAGGCACGGGCCGATTAGGGTTGGGGTTAGGGTTAGCGGTTAGGGTTAGGGTTAGGGGGTTAGGGTTAGGGTTAGGGGGTTAGGGTTAGGGTTAGGGTTAAGGTTAGGGTTGGGGTTAGGGTTAGCGGTTAGGGTTAGGGTTTGGGGGTTAGGGTTAGGGTTAGGGGGTTAGGGTTAGGGTTAAGGTTAGGGTTAGGGTTAGGGTTTTAGGGTTGTGGTTAGGGTTAGGGGTTAGGGTTAGGGTTAGGGGGTTAGGGTTAGGGTTAGGGTTTTAGGGTTAGGGTTAGGGGTCAGGGTAGGCGCTAACCTGTATGCACTGTCCATCTAATGTCGCTCACTCCACTGGGTTTCACCCCCATGTCAGTCGGTCCATTCCCACCATTCTTTTTCTCTTTTGTTTTTTTCTACAGGAACTATACTGGCACGGGTCGGCCTACGGAACGGCGACCCGGAAAGAGTTCCCTCGGACTCAGTGAGTATATTTTTGGGGTCATGTCGTGTGAGCATGCCGTGTGTCTTTTTTCTTGTGCCTCCCGGTGGGATTGAGTCTTTGTTGAGCCTGTCGGGCTGTAGTGGAGTGACCCGGATTCCCCTTCGTGCGTCGGAACTGGCCCGTTCGCGGTCCCTGATAGGGATAGGATGATTTTCCTGTCTGGTACAGGAGTTTGGGCGGACGCTGGGAGCGTGTCGTACTCGCGGGGAGGCCGGGCAGTTAAGAGAAATGTCCGGAAGGCTGCCCGCGTCCTCGTGGTCGACGGAGGACACATCGCTCTGCGGGTCAGTCATCGTGGACCTCGTTTGTTTTCTCCGCGGGGCGGATGCTTCAGACTCCTGTTCGGCCTCTGAGCTTTCGAACAGAGTCTCGAGGTTCAGCGGAGCTACCGTCATCTCCGCGTACTCTTTGGCCTCGTCGACCGTCTGGCGCTTGAGTTTTGTACCGAAGGTACGTTCGGCCCACTGGGCGGCTTTGTCGAAGGAACGGTCAAACCCTTCGCATCCGATGCGTTCGAGCTTGTTCCCCTCTTCGGACAACGCTTTCGTGTAGTGGCTATTCAGAATCTCGATGGTGTTCTGAGCCCACTTTTTTGCATTGTCCTCAATGAGGGCTTGCGTGGCGGCGTTTGGCAAAGCCGGTTTGATTACCTCTGATAGGTATTTTACAATCTCGCCGATCGCAGGAGGCTGCCCTTGGCATATATTGTTCATGTGATGTTTCAATTTTATGATCTTGAACGACGTGCGGACCGAGTCGATATGAGGGTCCGTAGACCGTTTCGGCTTTTGGTTCTGCCGGTGATGTGATTTTTTGTTTTTGGGGTGCGAGCGCACCATATACTGAGGCCCCGAGGTACAGGGCCTCGAACGGGCCCGGGGTTCAAAAGATTGCGGCCTGTCGGGCCGACGATCAAAGTCACGATAGTGAGTAGGGGCCGTGCTCCTACGGCCTCCGTATTTGACCATCTCCGCGTAGGAGAGCACTCTTTCCGCCTGTGCGCGGCGCTCTATGTCGCGGTGGTAACGGGGCGTAGGCCGAGCCATGCTCTGGACGGCACGTTTGCGTCCGCGTGTGACCATAGTCCAACCGTCTCTCTCTGGCCAAACCATGGTTTAAGTGTCTTCTCCTTTTTAATATATATGTGTACGTGTGTTAGTAGATTTGTTGTGGATCTGAATTGATCGAATTGGACCTTTTTTCTATGTTTTTTAGGTGTGAGAGGACTCTTGGGGAGATTGATACCAGGTAAGTAGGCTTATTTATTATTTTTTAATGTTTTTTTGTGTTCTCAGGTAAGTAGGATCTTAATCAGTATCATGTACTTTTTTATTTTCAGGAAAATGGGGCTCGATTTGTGTTAGGTGCTTTTTAAGTAATTGTGGAATTATGTATTATATGCTATATTATCAAGTGTATTTTGAGGAATTTTTATTTCAGGTCAATAGGGATTAATTTGTATTATGTGCTTTTTAATTTTCAGAGAAGTAGGGCTTAATTTGTATTAGATCTCTGTTATTCTCCCGGTTAATAGGGCTTAATTTGTATTATATGCTTTGTTATCGATTGTATTTAGAGGAATTTTTATTCTGAATCAGTGGAATCACTTTCCTTGAATTCTGGAGTGAGGATAAATTAACAAGCCGTTGCAACGTTTCGGTTCTCCTGGAACCTTCTTCAGGCAGGCTTGTTATGATTTGAAATTAGTTAACCGAATAAGTTTGAGGATCCAAAAAAAATATGAGTATTGTTTAAAGGCTTTCTCTCAAAGAGCTGGAAGCAGATTTACTAAAATGGATTAAGCATCAAAAAAATATGATTAGTGTTTAAAGGCTTTCTCTCAAAGAGCTGGAAGCAGATTTACTAAAATAGATTAAGTATCAATAGAGTACGAGTAGTGTTTAAAGGCTTTCTCTCAAAGAGCTGGAAGCAGATTTACTAAAATAGATTAAGCATCAAAAGAGTATGATTAGTGTTTAAAGGCTTTCTCTCAAAGAGCTGGAAGCAGTGAGTGAGCTTTTGCCTCCTCAACTGTCCTTTTTTATAGTATAGGGGGCGGGACTCTGTTTGAATGGGCCAATAGGAGGCTCTCCGTTTGAATGGGCCAATAGGAGGCTCTCCCATGTTTTTGTGGTTGTTTTAATCATCTGTAGTGGGGCTTTTTGCATTGTTTTATTTTGATTTTAAACTAATGGTATTATTTATTTATTAAATTACTGTTTCCCACTTTTGTACTGTGGGTTTTCCATTATTTATTTATTTATTTATTTCTCAATTTAGGTTTGAATTGTTTTAATCTCTTTTTTAATTCTTTTTTCTTTTTCTTTCAAGGGATTCTGGGGTGGCATAGGTATGCCTTTGCCCGTGTTTGTCCTTATTGGGAGTTGTGATTAATCAAATAATGATTCTTATGAACAGGCCGACCAGGAGGGAAAAGAACAGTAGAGCGAATTGCAAACATGAGGCACGGGCCGATTAGGGTTGGGGTTAGGGTTAGCGGTTAGGGTTAGGGTTAGGGGGTTAGGGGGTTAGGGTTAGGGTTAGGGGGTTAGGGTTAGGGTTAGGGTTAAGGTTAGGGTTGGGGTTAGGGTTAGCGGTTAGGGTTAGGGTTTGGGGGTTAGGGTTAGGGTTAGGGGGTTAGGGTTAGGGTTAAGGTTAGGGTTAGGGTTAGGGTTTTAGGGTTGTGGTTAGGGTTAGGGGTTAGGGTTAGGGTTAGGGGGTTAGGGTTAGGGTTAGGGTTTTAGGGTTAGGGTTAGGGGTCAGGGTAGGCGCTAACCTGTATGCACTGTCCATCTAATGTCGCTCACTCCACTGGGTTTCACCCCCATGTCAGTCGGTCCATTCCCACCATTCTTTTTCTCTTTTGTTTTTTTCTACAGGAACTATACTGGCACGGGTCGGCCTACGGAACGGCGACCCGGAAAGAGTTCCCTCGGACTCAGTGAGTATATTTTTGGGGTCATGTCGTGTGAGCATGCCGTGTGTCTTTTTTCTTGTGCCTCCCGGTGGGATTGAGTCTTTGTTGAGCCTGTCGGGCTGTAGTGGAGTGACCCGGATTCCCCTTCGTGCGTCGGAACTGGCCCGTTCGCGGTCCCTGATAGGGATAGGATGATTTTCCTGTCTGGTACAGGAGTTTGGGCGGACGCTGGGAGCGTGTCGTACTCGCGGGGAGGCCGGGCAGTTAAGAGAAATGTCCGGAAGGCTGCCCGCGTCCTCGTGGTCGACGGAGGACACATCGCTCTGCGGGTCAGTCATCGTGGACCTCGTTTGTTTTCTCCGCGGGGCGGATGCTTCAGACTCCTGTTCGGCCTCTGAGCTTTCGAACAGAGTCTCGAGGTTCAGCGGAGCTACCGTCATCTCCGCGTACTCTTTGGCCTCGTCGACCGTCTGGCGCTTGAGTTTTGTACCGAAGGTACGTTCGGCCCACTGGGCGGCTTTGTCGAAGGAACGGTCAAACCCTTCGCATCCGATGCGTTCGAGCTTGTTCCCCTCTTCGGACAACGCTTTCGTGTAGTGGCTATTCAGAATCTCGATGGTGTTCTGAGCCCACTTTTTTGCATTGTCCTCAATGAGGGCTTGCGTGGCGGCGTTTGGCAAAGCCGGTTTGATTACCTCTGATAGGTATTTTACAATCTCGCCGATCGCAGGAGGCTGCCCTTGGCATATATTGTTCATGTGATGTTTCAATTTTATGATCTTGAACGACGTGCGGACCGAGTCGATATGAGGGTCCGTAGACCGTTTCGGCTTTTGGTTCTGCCGGTGATGTGATTTTTTGTTTTTGGGGTGCGAGCGCACCATATACTGAGGCCCCGAGGTACAGGGCCTCGAACGGGCCCGGGGTTCAAAAGATTGCGGCCTGTCGGGCCGACGATCAAAGTCACGATAGTGAGTAGGGGCCGTGCTCCTACGGCCTCCGTATTTGACCATCTCCGCGTAGGAGAGCACTCTTTCCGCCTGTGCGCGGCGCTCTATGTCGCGGTGGTAACGGGGCGTAGGCCGAGCCATGCTCTGGACGGCACGTTTGCGTCCGCGTGTGACCATAGTCCAACCGTCTCTCTCTGGCCAAACCATGGTTTAAGTGTCTTCTCCTTTTTAATATATATGTGTACGTGTGTTAGTAGATTTGTTGTGGATCTGAATTGATCGAATTGGACCTTTTTTCTATGTTTTTTAGGTGTGAGAGGACTCTTGGGGAGATTGATACCAGGTAAGTAGGCTTATTTATTATTTTTTAATGTTTTTTTGTGTTCTCAGGTAAGTAGGATCTTAATCAGTATCATGTACTTTTTTATTTTCAGGAAAATGGGGCTCGATTTGTGTTAGGTGCTTTTTAAGTAATTGTGGAATTATGTATTATATGCTATATTATCAAGTGTATTTTGAGGAATTTTTATTTCAGGTCAATAGGGATTAATTTGTATTATGTGCTTTTTAATTTTCAGAGAAGTAGGGCTTAATTTGTATTAGATCTCTGTTATTCTCCCGGTTAATAGGGCTTAATTTGTATTATATGCTTTGTTATCGATTGTATTTAGAGGAATTTTTATTCTGAATCAGTGGAATCACTTTCCTTGAATTCTGGAGTGAGGATAAATTAACAAGCCGTTGCAACGTTTCGGTTCTCCTGGAACCTTCTTCAGGCAGGCTTGTTATGATTTGAAATTAGTTAACCGAATAAGTTTGAGGATCCAAAAAAAATATGAGTATTGTTTAAAGGCTTTCTCTCAAAGAGCTGGAAGCAGATTTACTAAAATGGATTAAGCATCAAAAAAATATGATTAGTGTTTAAAGGCTTTCTCTCAAAGAGCTGGAAGCAGATTTACTAAAATAGATTAAGTATCAATAGAGTACGAGTAGTGTTTAAAGGCTTTCTCTCAAAGAGCTGGAAGCAGATTTACTAAAATAGATTAAGCATCAAAAGAGTATGATTAGTGTTTAAAGGCTTTCTCTCAAAGAGCTGGAAGCAGTGAGTGAGCTTTTGCCTCCTCAACTGTCCTTTTTTATAGTATAGGGGGCGGGACTCTGTTTGAATGGGCCAATAGGAGGCTCTCCGTTTGAATGGGCCAATAGGAGGCTCTCCCATGTTTTTGTGGTTGTTTTAATCATCTGTAGTGGGGCTTTTTGCATTGTTTTATTTTGATTTTAAACTAATGGTATTATTTATTTATTAAATTACTGTTTCCCACTTTTGTACTGTGGGTTTTCCATTATTTATTTATTTATTTATTTCTCAATTTAGGTTTGAATTGTTTTAATCTCTTTTTTAATTCTTTTTTCTTTTTCTTTCAAGGGATTCTGGGGTGGCATAGGTATGCCTTTGCCCGTGTTTGTCCTTATTGGGAGTTGTGATTAATCAAATAATGATTCTTATGAACAGGCCGACCAGGAGGGAAAAGAACAGTAGAGCGAATTGCAAACATGAGGCACGGGCCGATTAGGGTTGGGGTTAGGGTTAGCGGTTAGGGTTAGGGTTAGGGGGTTAGGGTTAGGGTTAGGGGGTTAGGGTTAGGGTTAGGGTTAAGGTTAGGGTTGGGGTTAGGGTTAGCGGTTAGGGTTAGGGTTTGGGGGTTAGGGTTAGGGTTAGGGGGTTAGGGTTAGGGTTAAGGTTAGGGTTAGGGTTAGGGTTTTAGGGTTGTGGTTAGGGTTAGGGGTTAGGGTTAGGGTTAGGGTTAGGGGGTTAGGGTTAGGGTTAGGGTTTTAGGGTTAGGGTTAGGGGTCAGGGTAGGCGCTAACCTGTATGCACTGTCCATCTAATGTCGCTCACTCCACTGGGTTTCACCCCCATGTCAGTCGGTCCATTCCCACCATTCTTTTTCTCTTTTGTTTTTTTCTACAGGAACTATACTGGCACGGGTCGGCCTACGGAACGGCGACCCGGAAAGAGTTCCCTCGGACTCAGTGAGTATATTTTTGGGGTCATGTCGTGTGAGCATGCCGTGTGTCTTTTTTCTTGTGCCTCCCGGTGGGATTGAGTCTTTGTTGAGCCTGTCGGGCTGTAGTGGAGTGACCCGGATTCCCCTTCGTGCGTCGGAACTGGCCCGTTCGCGGTCCCTGATAGGGATAGGATGATTTTCCTGTCTGGTACAGGAGTTTGGGCGGACGCTGGGAGCGTGTCGTACTCGCGGGGAGGCCGGGCAGTTAAGAGAAATGTCCGGAAGGCTGCCCGCGTCCTCGTGGTCGACGGAGGACACATCGCTCTGCGGGTCAGTCATCGTGGACCTCGTTTGTTTTCTCCGCGGGGCGGATGTTTCAGACTCCTGTTCGGCCTCTGAGCTTTCGAACAGAGTCTCGAGGTTCAGCGGAGCTACCGTCATCTCCGCGTACTCTTTGGCCTCGTCGACCGTCTGGCGCTTGAGTTTTGTACCGAAGGTACGTTCGGCCCACTGGGCGGCTTTGTCGAAGGAACGGTCAAACCCTTCGCATCCGATGCGTTCGAGCTTGTTCCCCTCTTCGGACAACGCTTTCGTGTAGTGGCTATTCAGAATCTCGATGGTGTTCTGAGCCCACTTTTTTGCATTGTCCTCAATGAGGGCTTGCGTGGCGGCGTTTGGCAAAGCCGGTTTGATTACCTCTGATAGGTATTTTACAATCTCGCCGATCGCAGGAGGCTGCCCTTGGCATATATTGTTCATGTGATGTTTCAATTTTATGATCTTGAACGACGTGCGGACCGAGTCGATATGAGGGTCCGTAGACCGTTTCGGCTTTTGGTTCTGCCGGTGATGTGATTTTTTGTTTTTGGGGTGCGAGCGCACCATATACTGAGGCCCCGAGGTACAGGGCCTCGAACGGGCCCGGGGTTCAAAAGATTGCGGCCTGTCGGGCCGACGATCAAAGTCACGATAGTGAGTAGGGGCCGTGCTCCTACGGCCTCCGTATTTGACCATCTCCGCGTAGGAGAGCACTCTTTCCGCCTGTGCGCGGCGCTCTATGTCGCGGTGGTAACGGGGCGTAGGCCGAGCCATGCTCTGGACGGCACGTTTGCGTCCGCGTGTGACCATAGTCCAACCGTCTCTCTCTGGCCAAACCATGGTTTAAGTGTCTTCTCCTTTTTAATATATATGTGTACGTGTGTTAGTAGATTTGTTGTGGATCTGAATTGATCGAATTGGACCTTTTTTCTATGTTTTTTAGGTGTGAGAGGACTCTTGGGGAGATTGATACCAGGTAAGTAGGCTTATTTATTATTTTTTAATGTTTTTTTGTGTTCTCAGGTAAGTAGGATCTTAATCAGTATCATGTACTTTTTTATTTTCAGGAAAATGGGGCTCGATTTGTGTTAGGTGCTTTTTAAGTAATTGTGGAATTATGTATTATATGCTATATTATCAAGTGTATTTTGAGGAATTTTTATTTCAGGTCAATAGGGATTAATTTGTATTATGTGCTTTTTAATTTTCAGAGAAGTAGGGCTTAATTTGTATTAGATCTCTGTTATTCTCCCGGTTAATAGGGCTTAATTTGTATTATATGCTTTGTTATCGATTGTATTTAGAGGAATTTTTATTCTGAATCAGTGGAATCACTTTCCTTGAATTCTGGAGTGAGGATAAATTAACAAGCCGTTGCAACGTTTCGGTTCTCCTGGAACCTTCTTCAGGCAGGCTTGTTATGATTTGAAATTAGTTAACCGAATAAGTTTGAGGATCCAAAAAAAATATGAGTATTGTTTAAAGGCTTTCTCTCAAAGAGCTGGAAGCAGATTTACTAAAATGGATTAAGCATCAAAAAAATATGATTAGTGTTTAAAGGCTTTCTCTCAAAGAGCTGGAAGCAGATTTACTAAAATAGATTAAGTATCAATAGAGTACGAGTAGTGTTTAAAGGCTTTCTCTCAAAGAGCTGGAAGCAGATTTACTAAAATAGATTAAGCATCAAAAGAGTATGATTAGTGTTTAAAGGCTTTCTCTCAAAGAGCTGGAAGCAGTGAGTGAGCTTTTGCCTCCTCAACTGTCCTTTTTTATAGTATAGGGGGCGGGACTCTGTTTGAATGGGCCAATAGGAGGCTCTCCGTTTGAATGGGCCAATAGGAGGCTCTCCCATGTTTTTGTGGTTGTTTTAATCATCTGTAGTGGGGCTTTTTGCATTGTTTTATTTTGATTTTAAACTAATGGTATTATTTATTTATTAAATTACTGTTTCCCACTTTTGTACTGTGGGTTTTCCATTATTTATTTATTTATTTATTTCTCAATTTAGGTTTGAATTGTTTTAATCTCTTTTTTAATTCTTTTTTCTTTTTCTTTCAAGGGATTCTGGGGTGGCATAGGTATGCCTTTGCCCGTGTTTGTCCTTATTGGGAGTTGTGATTAATCAAATAATGATTCTTATGAACAGGCCGACCAGGAGGGAAAAGAACAGTAGAGCGAATTGCAAACATGAGGCACGGGCCGATTAGGGTTGGGGTTAGGGTTAGCGGTTAGGGTTAGGGTTAGGGGGTTAGGGTTAGGGTTAGGGGGTTAGGGTTAGGGTTAGGGTTAAGGTTAGGGTTGGGGTTAGGGTTAGCGGTTAGGGTTAGGGTTTGGGGGTTAGGGTTAGGGTTAGGGGGTTAGGGTTAGGGTTAAGGTTAGGGTTAGGGTTAGGGTTTTAGGGTTGTGGTTAGGGTTAGGGGTTAGGGTTAGGGTTAGGGTTAGGGGGTTAGGGTTAGGGTTAGGGTTTTAGGGTTAGGGTTAGGGGTCAGGGTAGGCGCTAACCTGTATGCACTGTCCATCTAATGTCGCTCACTCCACTGGGTTTCACCCCCATGTCAGTCGGTCCATTCCCACCATTCTTTTTCTCTTTTGTTTTTTTCTACAGGAACTATACTGGCACGGGTCGGCCTACGGAACGGCGACCCGGAAAGAGTTCCCTCGGACTCAGTGAGTATATTTTTGGGGTCATGTCGTGTGAGCATGCCGTGTGTCTTTTTTCTTGTGCCTCCCGGTGGGATTGAGTCTTTGTTGAGCCTGTCGGGCTGTAGTGGAGTGACCCGGATTCCCCTTCGTGCGTCGGAACTGGCCCGTTCGCGGTCCCTGATAGGGATAGGATGATTTTCCTGTCTGGTACAGGAGTTTGGGCGGACGCTGGGAGCGTGTCGTACTCGCGGGGAGGCCGGGCAGTTAAGAGAAATGTCCGGAAGGCTGCCCGCGTCCTCGTGGTCGACGGAGGACACATCGCTCTGCGGGTCAGTCATCGTGGACCTCGTTTGTTTTCTCCGCGGGGCGGATGCTTCAGACTCCTGTTCGGCCTCTGAGCTTTCGAACAGAGTCTCGAGGTTCAGCGGAGCTACCGTCATCTCCGCGTACTCTTTGGCCTCGTCGACCGTCTGGCGCTTGAGTTTTGTACCGAAGGTACGTTCGGCCCACTGGGCGGCTTTGTCGAAGGAACGGTCAAACCCTTCGCATCCGATGCGTTCGAGCTTGTTCCCCTCTTCGGACAACGCTTTCGTGTAGTGGCTATTCAGAATCTCGATGGTGTTCTGAGCCCACTTTTTTGCATTGTCCTCAATGAGGGCTTGCGTGGCGGCGTTTGGCAAAGCCGGTTTGATTACCTCTGATAGGTATTTTACAATCTCGCCGATCGCAGGAGGCTGCCCTTGGCATATATTGTTCATGTGATGTTTCAATTTTATGATCTTGAACGACGTGCGGACCGAGTCGATATGAGGGTCCGTAGACCGTTTCGGCTTTTGGTTCTGCCGGTGATGTGATTTTTTGTTTTTGGGGTGCGAGCGCACCATATACTGAGGCCCCGAGGTACAGGGCCTCGAACGGGCCCGGGGTTCAAAAGATTGCGGCCTGTCGGGCCGACGATCAAAGTCACGATAGTGAGTAGGGGCCGTGCTCCTACGGCCTCCGTATTTGACCATCTCCGCGTAGGAGAGCACTCTTTCCGCCTGTGCGCGGCGCTCTATGTCGCGGTGGTAACGGGGCGTAGGCCGAGCCATGCTCTGGACGGCACGTTTGCGTCCGCGTGTGACCATAGTCCAACCGTCTCTCTCTGGCCAAACCATGGTTTAAGTGTCTTCTCCTTTTTAATATATATGTGTACGTGTGTTAGTAGATTTGTTGTGGATCTGAATTGATCGAATTGGACCTTTTTTCTATGTTTTTTAGGTGTGAGAGGACTCTTGGGGAGATTGATACCAGGTAAGTAGGCTTATTTATTATTTTTTAATGTTTTTTTGTGTTCTCAGGTAAGTAGGATCTTAATCAGTATCATGTACTTTTTTATTTTCAGGAAAATGGGGCTCGATTTGTGTTAGGTGCTTTTTAAGTAATTGTGGAATTATGTATTATATGCTATATTATCAAGTGTATTTTGAGGAATTTTTATTTCAGGTCAATAGGGATTAATTTGTATTATGTGCTTTTTAATTTTCAGAGAAGTAGGGCTTAATTTGTATTAGATCTCTGTTATTCTCCCGGTTAATAGGGCTTAATTTGTATTATATGCTTTGTTATCGATTGTATTTAGAGGAATTTTTATTCTGAATCAGTGGAATCACTTTCCTTGAATTCTGGAGTGAGGATAAATTAACAAGCCGTTGCAACGTTTCGGTTCTCCTGGAACCTTCTTCAGGCAGGCTTGTTATGATTTGAAATTAGTTAACCGAATAAGTTTGAGGATCCAAAAAAAATATGAGTATTGTTTAAAGGCTTTCTCTCAAAGAGCTGGAAGCAGATTTACTAAAATGGATTAAGCATCAAAAAAATATGATTAGTGTTTAAAGGCTTTCTCTCAAAGAGCTGGAAGCAGATTTACTAAAATAGATTAAGTATCAATAGAGTACGAGTAGTGTTTAAAGGCTTTCTCTCAAAGAGCTGGAAGCAGATTTACTAAAATAGATTAAGCATCAAAAGAGTATGATTAGTGTTTAAAGGCTTTCTCTCAAAGAGCTGGAAGCAGTGAGTGAGCTTTTGCCTCCTCAACTGTCCTTTTTTATAGTATAGGGGGCGGGACTCTGTTTGAATGGGCCAATAGGAGGCTCTCCGTTTGAATGGGCCAATAGGAGGCTCTCCCATGTTTTTGTGGTTGTTTTAATCATCTGTAGTGGGGCTTTTTGCATTGTTTTATTTTGATTTTAAACTAATGGTATTATTTATTTATTAAATTACTGTTTCCCACTTTTGTACTGTGGGTTTTCCATTATTTATTTATTTATTTATTTCTCAATTTAGGTTTGAATTGTTTTAATCTCTTTTTTAATTCTTTTTTCTTTTTCTTTCAAGGGATTCTGGGGTGGCATAGGTATGCCTTTGCCCGTGTTTGTCCTTATTGGGAGTTGTGATTAATCAAATAATGATTCTTATGAACAGGCCGACCAGGAGGGAAAAGAACAGTAGAGCGAATTGCAAACATGAGGCACGGGCCGATTAGGGTTGGGGTTAGGGTTAGCGGTTAGGGTTAGGGTTAGGGGGTTAGGGTTAGGGTTAGGGGGTTAGGGTTAGGGTTAGGGTTAAGGTTAGGGTTGGGGTTAGGGTTAGCGGTTAGGGTTAGGGTTTGGGGGTTAGGGTTAGGGTTAGGGGGTTAGGGTTAGGGTTAAGGTTAGGGTTAGGGTTAGGGTTTTAGGGTTGTGGTTAGGGTTAGGGGTTAGGGTTAGGGTTAGGGTTAGGGGGTTAGGGTTAGGGTTAGGGTTTTAGGGTTAGGGTTAGGGGTCAGGGTAGGCGCTAACCTGTATGCACTGTCCATCTAATGTCGCTCACTCCACTGGGTTTCACCCCCATGTCAGTCGGTCCATTCCCACCATTCTTTTTCTCTTTTGTTTTTTTCTACAGGAACTATACTGGCACGGGTCGGCCTACGGAACGGCGACCCGGAAAGAGTTCCCTCGGACTCAGTGAGTATATTTTTGGGGTCATGTCGTGTGAGCATGCCGTGTGTCTTTTTTCTTGTGCCTCCCGGTGGGATTGAGTCTTTGTTGAGCCTGTCGGGCTGTAGTGGAGTGACCCGGATTCCCCTTCGTGCGTCGGAACTGGCCCGTTCGCGGTCCCTGATAGGGATAGGATGATTTTCCTGTCTGGTACAGGAGTTTGGGCGGACGCTGGGAGCGTGTCGTACTCGCGGGGAGGCCGGGCAGTTAAGAGAAATGTCCGGAAGGCTGCCCGCGTCCTCGTGGTCGACGGAGGACACATCGCTCTGCGGGTCAGTCATCGTGGACCTCGTTTGTTTTCTCCGCGGGGCGGATGTTTCAGACTCCTGTTCGGCCTCTGAGCTTTCGAACAGAGTCTCGAGGTTCAGCGGAGCTACCGTCATCTCCGCGTACTCTTTGGCCTCGTCGACCGTCTGGCGCTTGAGTTTTGTACCGAAGGTACGTTCGGCCCACTGGGCGGCTTTGTCGAAGGAACGGTCAAACCCTTCGCATCCGATGCGTTCGAGCTTGTTCCCCTCTTCGGACAACGCTTTCGTGTAGTGGCTATTCAGAATCTCGATGGTGTTCTGAGCCCACTTTTTTGCATTGTCCTCAATGAGGGCTTGCGTGGCGGCGTTTGGCAAAGCCGGTTTGATTACCTCTGATAGGTATTTTACAATCTCGCCGATCGCAGGAGGCTGCCCTTGGCATATATTGTTCATGTGATGTTTCAATTTTATGATCTTGAACGACGTGCGGACCGAGTCGATATGAGGGTCCGTAGACCGTTTCGGCTTTTGGTTCTGCCGGTGATGTGATTTTTTGTTTTTGGGGTGCGAGCGCACCATATACTGAGGCCCCGAGGTACAGGGCCTCGAACGGGCCCGGGGTTCAAAAGATTGCGGCCTGTCGGGCCGACGATCAAAGTCACGATAGTGAGTAGGGGCCGTGCTCCTACGGCCTCCGTATTTGACCATCTCCGCGTAGGAGAGCACTCTTTCCGCCTGTGCGCGGCGCTCTATGTCGCGGTGGTAACGGGGCGTAGGCCGAGCCATGCTCTGGACGGCACGTTTGCGTCCGCGTGTGACCATAGTCCAACCGTCTCTCTCTGGCCAAACCATGGTTTAAGTGTCTTCTCCTTTTTAATATATATGTGTACGTGTGTTAGTAGATTTGTTGTGGATCTGAATTGATCGAATTGGACCTTTTTTCTATGTTTTTTAGGTGTGAGAGGACTCTTGGGGAGATTGATACCAGGTAAGTAGGCTTATTTATTATTTTTTAATGTTTTTTTGTGTTCTCAGGTAAGTAGGATCTTAATCAGTATCATGTACTTTTTTATTTTCAGGAAAATGGGGCTCGATTTGTGTTAGGTGCTTTTTAAGTAATTGTGGAATTATGTATTATATGCTATATTATCAAGTGTATTTTGAGGAATTTTTATTTCAGGTCAATAGGGATTAATTTGTATTATGTGCTTTTTAATTTTCAGAGAAGTAGGGCTTAATTTGTATTAGATCTCTGTTATTCTCCCGGTTAATAGGGCTTAATTTGTATTATATGCTTTGTTATCGATTGTATTTAGAGGAATTTTTATTCTGAATCAGTGGAATCACTTTCCTTGAATTCTGGAGTGAGGATAAATTAACAAGCCGTTGCAACGTTTCGGTTCTCCTGGAACCTTCTTCAGGCAGACTTGTTATGATTTGAAATTAGTTAACCGAATAAGTTTGAGGATCCAAAAAAAATATGAGTATTGTTTAAAGGCTTTCTCTCAAAGAGCTGGAAGCAGATTTACTAAAATGGATTAAGCATCAAAAAAATATGATTAGTGTTTAAAGGCTTTCTCTCAAAGAGCTGGAAGCAGATTTACTAAAATAGATTAAGTATCAATAGAGTACGAGTAGTGTTTAAAGGCTTTCTCTCAAAGAGCTGGAAGCAGATTTACTAAAATAGATTAAGCATCAAAAGAGTATGATTAGTGTTTAAAGGCTTTCTCTCAAAGAGCTGGAAGCAGTGAGTGAGCTTTTGCCTCCTCAACTGTCCTTTTTTATAGTATAGGGGGCGGGACTCTGTTTGAATGGGCCAATAGGAGGCTCTCCGTTTGAATGGGCCAATAGGAGGCTCTCCCATGTTTTTGTGGTTGTTTTAATCATCTGTAGTGGGGCTTTTTGCATTGTTTTATTTTGATTTTAAACTAATGGTATTATTTATTTATTAAATTACTGTTTCCCACTTTTGTACTGTGGGTTTTCCATTATTTATTTATTTATTTATTTCTCAATTTAGGTTTGAATTGTTTTAATCTCTTTTTTAATTCTTTTTTCTTTTTCTTTCAAGGGATTCTGGGGTGGCATAGGTATGCCTTTGCCCGTGTTTGTCCTTATTGGGAGTTGTGATTAATCAAATAATGATTCTTATGAACAGGCCGACCAGGAGGGAAAAGAACAGTAGAGCGAATTGCAAACATGAGGCACGGGCCGATTAGGGTTGGGGTTAGGGTTAGCGGTTAGGGTTAGGGTTAGGGGGTTAGGGTTAGGGTTAGGGGGTTAGGGTTAGGGTTAGGGTTAAGGTTAGGGTTGGGGTTAGGGTTAGCGGTTAGGGTTAGGGTTTGGGGGTTAGGGTTAGGGTTAGGGGGTTAGGGTTAGGGTTAAGGTTAGGGTTAGGGTTAGGGTTTTAGGGTTGTGGTTAGGGTTAGGGGTTAGGGTTAGGGTTAGGGGGTTAGGGTTAGGGTTAGGGTTTTAGGGTTAGGGTTAGGGGTCAGGGTAGGCGCTAACCTGTATGCACTGTCCATCTAATGTCGCTCACTCCACTGGGTTTCACCCCCATGTCAGTCGGTCCATTCCCACCATTCTTTTTCTCTTTTGTTTTTTTCTACAGGAACTATACTGGCACGGGTCGGCCTACGGAACGGCGACCCGGAAAGAGTTCCCTCGGACTCAGTGAGTATATTTTTGGGGTCATGTCGTGTGAGCATGCCGTGTGTCTTTTTTCTTGTGCCTCCCGGTGGGATTGAGTCTTTGTTGAGCCTGTCGGGCTGTAGTGGAGTGACCCGGATTCCCCTTCGTGCGTCGGAACTGGCCCGTTCGCGGTCCCTGATAGGGATAGGATGATTTTCCTGTCTGGTACAGGAGTTTGGGCGGACGCTGGGAGCGTGTCGTACTCGCGGGGAGGCCGGGCAGTTAAGAGAAATGTCCGGAAGGCTGCCCGCGTCCTCGTGGTCGACGGAGGACACATCGCTCTGCGGGTCAGTCATCGTGGACCTCGTTTGTTTTCTCTGCGGGGCGGATGTTTCAGACTCCTGTTCGGCCTCTGAGCTTTCGAACAGAGTCTCGAGGTTCAGCGGAGCTACCGTCATCTCCGCGTACTCTTTGGCCTCGTCGACCGTCTGGCGCTTGAGTTTTGTACCGAAGGTACGTTCGGCCCACTGGGCGGCTTTGTCGAAGGAACGGTCAAACCCTTCGCATCCGATGCGTTCGAGCTTGTTCCCCTCTTCGGACAACGCTTTCGTGTAGTGGCTATTCAGAATCTCGATGGTGTTCTGAGCCCACTTTTTTGCATTGTCCTCAATGAGGGCTTGCGTGGCGGCGTTTGGCAAAGCCGGTTTGATTACCTCCGATAGGTATTTTACAATCTCGCCGATCGCAGGAGGCTGCCCTTGGCATATATTGTTCATGTGATGTTTCAATTTTATGATCTTGAACGACGTGCGGACCGAGTCGATATGAGGGTCCGTAGACCGTTTCGGCTTTTGGTTCTGCCGGTGATGTGATTTTTTGTTTTTGGGGTGCGAGCGCACCATATACTGAGGCCCCGAGGTACAGGGCCTCGAACGGGCCCGGGGTTCAAAAGATTGCGGCCTGTCGGGCCGACGATCAAAGTCACGATAGTGAGTAGGGGCCGTGCTCCTACGGCCTCCGTATTTGACCATCTCCGCGTAGGAGAGCACTCTTTCCGCCTGTGCGCGGCGCTCTATGTCGCGGTGGTGACGGGGCGTAGGCCGAGCCATGCTCTGGACGGCACGTTTGCGTCCGCGTGTGACCATAGTCCAACCGTCTCTCTCTGGCCAAACCATGGTTTAAGTGTCTTCTCCTTTTTAATATATATGTGTACGTGTGTTAGTAGATTTGTTGTGGATCTGAATTGATCGAATTGGACCTTTTTTCTATGTTTTTTAGGTGTGAGAGGACTCTTGGGGAGATTGATACCAGGTAAGTAGGCTTATTTATTATTTTTTTATGTTTTTTTGTGTTCTCAGGTAAGTAGGATCTTAATCAGTATCATGTACTTTTTTATTTTCAGGAAAATGGGGCTCGATTTGTGTTAGGTGCTTTTTAAGTAATTGTGGAATTATGTATTATATGCTATATTATCAAGTGTATTTTGAGGAATTTTTATTTCAGGTCAATAGGGATTAATTTGTATTATGTGCTTTTTAATTTTCAGAGAAGTAGGGCTTAATTTGTATTAGATCTCTGTTATTCTCCCGGTTAATAGGGCTTAATTTGTATTATATGCTTTGTTATCGATTGTATTTAGAGGAATTTTTATTCTGAATCAGTGGAATCACTTTCCTTGAATTCTGGAGTGAGGATAAATTAACAAGCCGTTGCAACGTTTCGGTTCTCCTGGAACCTTCTTCAGGCAGGCTTGTTATGCTTTGAAATTAGTTGAATAAGTTTGAGGATCCAAAAAAAATATGAGTATTGTTTACAGGCTTTCTCTCAAAGAGCTGGAAGCAGATTTACTAAAATAGATTAAGCATCAAAAGAATATGATTAGTGTTTAAAGGCTTTCTCTCAAAGAGCTGGAAGCAGATTTACTAAAATGGATTAAACATCAAAAGAATATGATTAGTGTTTAAAGGCTTTCTCTCAAAGAGCTGTAAGCAGATTTACTAAAATAGATTAAGTATCAATAGAGTACGAGTAGTGTTTAAAGGCTTTCTCTCAAAGAGCTGGAAGCAGATTTACTAAAATAGATTAAGCATCAGAAGAGTATGATTAGTGTTTAAAGGCTTTCTCTCAAAGAGCTGGAAGCAGTGAGTGAGCTTTTGCCTCCTCAACTGTCCCTTTTTATAGTATAGGGGGCGGGACTCTGTTTGAATGGGCCAATAGGAGGCTCTCTGTTTGAATGGGCCAATAGGAGGCTCTCCCATGTTTTTGTGGTTGTTTTAATCATCTGTAGTGGGGCTTTTTGCATTGTTTTATTTTAATTTTAAACTAATGGTATTATTTATTTATTAAATTACTGTTTCCCACTTGTGTACTGTGGGTTTTACATTATTTATTTATTTATTTATTTAATTAATTATTTCTCAATTTAGGTTTGAATTGTTTTAATCTCTTTTTTAATTCTTTTTTCTTTTTCTTTCAAGGCATTGTGGGGTGGCATAGGTATGCCTTTGCCCGTGTTTGTCCTTATTGGGAGTTGTGATTAATCAAATGATGATTCTTATGAACAGGCCGACCAGAAGGGAAACGAACAGTAGAGCGAATTGCAAACATGAGGCACGGGCTGATTAGGGTTGGGGTTAGGGTTAGCGGTTAGGGTTAGGGTTAGGGGGTTAGGGTTAGGGTTAGGGGTGGGGGTTAGGGTTAGCGGTTAGGGTTAGGGTTAGGGGGTTAGGGTTAGGGTTAGGGGGTTAGGGTTAGGGTTAGGGGGTTAGGGTTAGGGTTAAGGTTAGGGTTAGGGTTAGGGTTAAGGTTAGGGTTAGGGTTAGGGTTAAGGTTAGGGTTAGCGTTAGGGGGTTAGGGTTAGGGTTAAGGTTAGGGTTAGGGTTTTAGGGTTAGGGTTAGGGGTCAGGGTAGGCGCTAACCTGTATGCACTGTCCATCTAATGTCGCTCACTCCACTGGGTTTCACCCCCATGTCAGTCGGTCCATTCCCACCATTCTTTTTCTCTTTTGTTTTTTTCTACAGGAACTATACTGGCACGGGTCGGCCTACGGAACGGCGACCCGGAAAGAGTTCCCTCGGACTCAGTGAGTATATTTTTGGGGTCATGTCGTGTGAGCATGCCGTGTGTCTTTTTTCTTGTGCCTCCCGGTGGGATTGAGTCTTTGTTGAGCCTGTCGGGCTGTAGTGGAGTGACCCGGATTCCCCTTCGTGCGTCGGAACTGGCCCGTTCGCGGTCCCTGATAGGGATAGGATGATTTTCCTGTCTGGTACAGGAGTTTGGGCGGACGCTGGGAGCGTGTCGTACTCGCGGGGAGGCCGGGCAGTTAAGAGAAATGTCCGGAAGGCTGCCCGCGTCCTCGTGGTCGACGGAGGACACATCGCTCTGCGGGTCAGTCATCGTGGACCTCGTTTGTTTTCTCTGCGGGGCGGATGTTTCAGACTCCTGTTCGGCCTCTGAGCTTTCGAACAGAGTCTCGAGGTTCAGCGGAGCTACCGTCATCTCCGCGTACTCTTTGGCCTCGTCGACCGTCTGGCGCTTGAGTTTTGTACCGAAGGTACGTTCGGCCCACTGGGCGGCTTTGTCGAAGGAACGGTCAAACCCTTCGCATCCGATGCGTTCGAGCTTGTTCCCCTCTTCGGACAACGCTTTCGTGTAGTGGCTATTCAGAATCTCGATGGTGTTCTGAGCCCACTTTTTTGCATTGTCCTCAATGAGGGCTTGCGTGGCGGCGTTTGGCAAAGCCGGTTTGATTACCTCCGATAGGTATTTTACAATCTCGCCGATCGCAGGAGGCTGCCCTTGGCATATATTGTTCATGTGATGTTTCAATTTTATGATCTTGAACGACGTGCGGACCGAGTCGATATGAGGGTCCGTAGACCGTTTCGGCTTTTGGTTCTGCCGGTGATGTGATTTTTTGTTTTTGGGGTGCGAGCGCACCATATACTGAGGCCCCGAGGTACAGGGCCTCGAACGGGCCCGGGGTTCAAAAGATTGCGGCCTGTCGGGCCGACGATCAAAGTCACGATAGTGAGTAGGGGCCGTGCTCCTACGGCCTCCGTATTTGACCATCTCCGCGTAGGAGAGCACTCTTTCCGCCTGTGCGCGGCGCTCTATGTCGCGGTGGTAACGGGGCGTAGGCCGAGCCATGCTCTGGACGGCACGTTTGCGTCCGCGTGTGACCATAGTCCAACCGTCTCTCTCTGGCCAAACCATGGTTTAAGTGTCTTCTCCTTTTTAATATATATGTGTACGTGTGTTAGTAGATTTGTTGTGGATCTGAATTGATCGAATTGGACCTTTTTTCTATGTTTTTTAGGTGTGAGAGGACTCTTGGGGAGATTGATACCAGGTAAGTAGGCTTATTTATTATTTTTTTATGTTTTTTTGTGTTCTCAGGTAAGTAGGATCTTAATCAGTATCATGTACTTTTTTATTTTCAGGAAAATGGGGCTCGATTTGTGTTAGGTGCTTTTTAAGTAATTGTGGAATTATGTATTATATGCTATATTATCAAGTGTATTTTGAGGAATTTTTATTTCAGGTCAATAGGGATTAATTTGTATTATGTGCTTTTTAATTTTCAGAGAAGTAGGGCTTAATTTGTATTAGATCTCTGTTATTCTCCCGGTTAATAGGGCTTAATTTGTATTATATGCTTTGTTATCGATTGTATTTAGAGGAATTTTTATTCTGAATCAGTGGAATCACTTTCCTTGAATTCTGGAGTGAGGATAAATTAACAAGCCGTTGCAACGTTTCGGTTCTCCTGGAACCTTCTTCAGGCAGGCTTGTTATGCTTTGAAATTAGTTGAATAAGTTTGAGGATCCAAAAAAAATATGAGTATTGTTTACAGGCTTTCTCTCAAAGAGCTGGAAGCAGATTTACTAAAATAGATTAAGCATCAAAAGAATATGATTAGTGTTTAAAGGCTTTCTCTCAAAGAGCTGGAAGCAGATTTACTAAAATGGATTAAACATCAAAAGAATATGATTAGTGTTTAAAGGCTTTCTCTCAAAGAGCTGTAAGCAGATTTACTAAAATAGATTAAGTATCAATAGAGTACGAGTAGTGTTTAAAGGCTTTCTCTCAAAGAGCTGGAAGCAGATTTACTAAAATAGATTAAGCATCAGAAGAGTATGATTAGTGTTTAAAGGCTTTCTCTCAAAGAGCTGGAAGCAGTGAGTGAGCTTTTGCCTCCTCAACTGTCCCTTTTTATAGTATAGGGGGCGGGACTCTGTTTGAATGGGCCAATAGGAGGCTCTCTGTTTGAATGGGCCAATAGGAGGCTCTCCCATGTTTTTGTGGTTGTTTTAATCATCTGTAGTGGGGCTTTTTGCATTGTTTTATTTTAATTTTAAACTAATGGTATTATTTATTTATTAAATTACTGTTTCCCACTTGTGTACTGTGGGTTTTACATTATTTATTTATTTATTTATTTAATTAATTATTTCTCAATTTAGGTTTGAATTGTTTTAATCTCTTTTTTAATTCTTTTTTCTTTTTCTTTCAAGGCATTGTGGGGTGGCATAGGTATGCCTTTGCCCGTGTTTGTCCTTATTGGGAGTTGTGATTAATCAAATGATGATTCTTATGAACAGGCCGACCAGAAGGGAAACGAACAGTAGAGCGAATTGCAAACATGAGGCACGGGCTGATTAGGGTTGGGGTTAGGGTTAGCGGTTAGGGTTAGGGTTAGGGGGTTAGGGTTAGGGTTAGGGGTGGGGGTTAGGGTTAGCGGTTAGGGTTAGGGTTAGGGGGTTAGGGTTAGGGTTAGGGGGTTAGGGTTAGGGTTAGGGGGTTAGGGTTAGGGTTAAGGTTAGGGTTAGGGTTAGGGTTAAGGTTAGGGTTAGGGTTAGGGTTAAGGTTAGGGTTAGGGTTAGGGGGTTAGGGTTAGGGTTAAGGTTAGGGTTAGGGTTTTAGGGTTAGGGTTAGGGGTCAGGGTAGGCGCTAACCTGTATGCACTGTCCATCTAATGTCGCTCACTCCACTGGGTTTCACCCCCATGTCAGTCGGTCCATTCCCACCATTCTTTTTCTCTTTTGTTTTTTTCTACAGGAACTATACTGGCACGGGTCGGCCTACGGAACGGCGACCCGGAAAGAGTTCCCTCGGACTCAGTGAGTATATTTTTGGGGTCATGTCGTGTGAGCATGCCGTGTGTCTTTTTTCTTGTGCCTCCCGGTGGGATTGAGTCTTTGTTGAGCCTGTCGGGCTGTAGTGGAGTGACCCGGATTCCCCTTCGTGCGTCGGAACTGGCCCGTTCGCGGTCCCTGATAGGGATAGGATGATTTTCCTGTCTGGTACAGGAGTTTGGGCGGACGCTGGGAGCGTGTCGTACTCGCGGGGAGGCCGGGCAGTTAAGAGAAATGTCCGGAAGGCTGCCCGCGTCCTCGTGGTCGACGGAGGACACATCGCTCTGCGGGTCAGTCATCGTGGACCTCGTTTGTTTTCTCTGCGGGGCGGATGTTTCAGACTCCTGTTCGGCCTCTGAGCTTTCGAACAGAGTCTCGAGGTTCAGCGGAGCTACCGTCATCTCCGCGTACTCTTTGGCCTCGTCGACCGTCTGGCGCTTGAGTTTTGTACCGAAGGTACGTTCGGCCCACTGGGCGGCTTTGTCGAAGGAACGGTCAAACCCTTCGCATCCGATGCGTTCGAGCTTGTTCCCCTCTTCGGACAACGCTTTCGTGTAGTGGCTATTCAGAATCTCGATGGTGTTCTGAGCCCACTTTTTTGCATTGTCCTCAATGAGGGCTTGCGTGGCGGCGTTTGGCAAAGCCGGTTTGATTACCTCCGATAGGTATTTTACAATCTCGCCGATCGCAGGAGGCTGCCCTTGGCATATATTGTTCATGTGATGTTTCAATTTTATGATCTTGAACGACGTGCGGACCGAGTCGATATGAGGGTCCGTAGACCGTTTCGGCTTTTGGTTCTGCCGGTGATGTGATTTTTTGTTTTTGGGGTGCGAGCGCACCATATACTGAGGCCCCGAGGTACAGGGCCTCGAACGGGCCCGGGGTTCAAAAGATTGCGGCCTGTCGGGCCGACGATCAAAGTCACGATAGTGAGTAGGGGCCGTGCTCCTACGGCCTCCGTATTTGACCATCTCCGCGTAGGAGAGCACTCTTTCCGCCTGTGCGCGGCGCTCTATGTCGCGGTGGTAACGGGGCGTAGGCCGAGCCATGCTCTGGACGGCACGTTTGCGTCCGCGTGTGACCATAGTCCAACCGTCTCTCTCTGGCCAAACCATGGTTTAAGTGTCTTCTCCTTTTTAATATATATGTGTACGTGTGTTAGTAGATTTGTTGTGGATCTGAATTGATCGAATTGGACCTTTTTTCTATGTTTTTTAGGTGTGAGAGGACTCTTGGGGAGATTGATACCAGGTAAGTAGGCTTATTTATTATTTTTTTATGTTTTTTTGTGTTCTCAGGTAAGTAGGATCTTAATCAGTATCATGTACTTTTTTATTTTCAGGAAAATGGGGCTCGATTTGTGTTAGGTGCTTTTTAAGTAATTGTGGAATTATGTATTATATGCTATATTATCAAGTGTATTTTGAGGAATTTTTATTTCAGGTCAATAGGGATTAATTTGTATTATGTGCTTTTTAATTTTCAGAGAAGTAGGGCTTAATTTGTATTAGATCTCTGTTATTCTCCCGGTTAATAGGGCTTAATTTGTATTATATGCTTTGTTATCGATTGTATTTAGAGGAATTTTTATTCTGAATCAGTGGAATCACTTTCCTTGAATTCTGGAGTGAGGATAAATTAACAAGCCGTTGCAACGTTTCGGTTCTCCTGGAACCTTCTTCAGGCAGGCTTGTTATGCTTTGAAATTAGTTGAATAAGTTTGAGGATCCAAAAAAAATATGAGTATTGTTTACAGGCTTTCTCTCAAAGAGCTGGAAGCAGATTTACTAAAATAGATTAAGCATCAAAAGAATATGATTAGTGTTTAAAGGCTTTCTCTCAAAGAGCTGGAAGCAGATTTACTAAAATGGATTAAACATCAAAAGAATATGATTAGTGTTTAAAGGCTTTCTCTCAAAGAGCTGTAAGCAGATTTACTAAAATAGATTAAGTATCAATAGAGTACGAGTAGTGTTTAAAGGCTTTCTCTCAAAGAGCTGGAAGCAGATTTACTAAAATAGATTAAGCATCAGAAGAGTATGATTAGTGTTTAAAGGCTTTCTCTCAAAGAGCTGGAAGCAGTGAGTGAGCTTTTGCCTCCTCAACTGTCCCTTTTTATAGTATAGGGGGCGGGACTCTGTTTGAATGGGCCAATAGGAGGCTCTCTGTTTGAATGGGCCAATAGGAGGCTCTCCCATGTTTTTGTGGTTGTTTTAATCATCTGTAGTGGGGCTTTTTGCATTGTTTTATTTTAATTTTAAACTAATGGTATTATTTATTTATTAAATTACTGTTTCCCACTTGTGTACTGTGGGTTTTACATTATTTATTTATTTATTTATTTAATTAATTATTTCTCAATTTAGGTTTGAATTGTTTTAATCTCTTTTTTAATTCTTTTTTCTTTTTCTTTCAAGGCATTGTGGGGTGGCATAGGTATGCCTTTGCCCGTGTTTGTCCTTATTGGGAGTTGTGATTAATCAAATGATGATTCTTATGAACAGGCCGACCAGAAGGGAAACGAACAGTAGAGCGAATTGCAAACATGAGGCACGGGCTGATTAGGGTTGGGGTTAGGGTTAGCGGTTAGGGTTAGGGTTAGGGGGTTAGGGTTAGGGTTAGGGGTGGGGGTTAGGGTTAGCGGTTAGGGTTAGGGTTAGGGGGTTAGGGTTAGGGTTAGGGGGTTAGGGTTAGGGTTAGGGGGTTAGGGTTAGGGTTAAGGTTAGGGTTAGGGTTAGGGTTAAGGTTAGGGTTAGGGTTAGGGTTAAGGTTAGGGTTAGGGTTAGGGGGTTAGGGTTAGGGTTAAGGTTAGGGTTAGGGTTTTAGGGTTAGGGTTAGGGGTCAGGGTAGGCGCTAACCTGTATGCACTGTCCATCTAATGTCGCTCACTCCACTGGGTTTCACCCCCATGTCAGTCGGTCCATTCCCACCATTCTTTTTCTCTTTTGTTTTTTTCTACAGGAACTATACTGGCACGGGTCGGCCTACGGAACGGCGACCCGGAAAGAGTTCCCTCGGACTCAGTGAGTATATTTTTGGGGTCATGTCGTGTGAGCATGCCGTGTGTCTTTTTTCTTGTGCCTCCCGGTGGGATTGAGTCTTTGTTGAGCCTGTCGGGCTGTAGTGGAGTGACCCGGATTCCCCTTCGTGCGTCGGAACTGGCCCGTTCGCGGTCCCTGATAGGGATAGGATGATTTTCCTGTCTGGTACAGGAGTTTGGGCGGACGCTGGGAGCGTGTCGTACTCGCGGGGAGGCCGGGCAGTTAAGAGAAATGTCCGGAAGGCTGCCCGCGTCCTCGTGGTCGACGGAGGACACATCGCTCTGCGGGTCAGTCATCGTGGACCTCGTTTGTTTTCTCTGCGGGGCGGATGTTTCAGACTCCTGTTCGGCCTCTGAGCTTTCGAACAGAGTCTCGAGGTTCAGCGGAGCTACCGTCATCTCGGCGTACTCTTTGGCCTCGTCGACCGTCTGGCGCTTGAGTTTTGTACCGAAGGTACGTTCGGCCCACTGGGCGGCTTTGTCGAAGGAACGGTCAAACCCTTCGCATCCGATGCGTTCGAGCTTGTTCCCCTCTTCGGACAACGCTTTCGTGTAGTGGCTATTCAGAATCTCGATGGTGTTCTGAGCCCACTTTTTTGCATTGTCCTCAATGAGGGCTTGCGTGGCGGCGTTTGGCAAAGCCGGTTTGATTACCTCCGATAGGTATTTTACAATCTCGCCGATCGCAGGAGGCTGCCCTTGGCATATATTGTTCATGTGATGTTTCAATTTTATGATCTTGAACGACGTGCGGACCGAGTCGATATGAGGGTCCGTAGACCGTTTCGGCTTTTGGTTCTGCCGGTGATGTGATTTTTTGTTTTTGGGGTGCGAGCGCACCATATACTGAGGCCCCGAGGTACAGGGCCTCGAACGGGCCCGGGGTTCAAAAGATTGCGGCCTGTCGGGCCGACGATCAAAGTCACGATAGTGAGTAGGGGCCGTGCTCCTACGGCCTCCGTATTTGACCATCTCCGCGTAGGAGAGCACTCTTTCCGCCTGTGCGCGGCGCTCTATGTCGCGGTGGTAACGGGGCGTAGGCCGAGCCATGCTCTGGACGGCACGTTTGCGTCCGCGTGTGACCATAGTCCAACCGTCTCTCTCTGGCCAAACCATGGTTTAAGTGTCTTCTCCTTTTTAATATATATGTGTACGTGTGTTAGTAGATTTGTTGTGGATCTGAATTGATCGAATTGGACCTTTTTTCTATGTTTTTTAGGTGTGAGAGGACTCTTGGGGAGATTGATACCAGGTAAGTAGGCTTATTTATTATTTTTTTATGTTTTTTTGTGTTCTCAGGTAAGTAGGATCTTAATCAGTATCATGTACTTTTTTATTTTCAGGAAAATGGGGCTCGATTTGTGTTAGGTGCTTTTTAAGTAATTGTGGAATTATGTATTATATGCTATATTATCAAGTGTATTTTGAGGAATTTTTATTTCAGGTCAATAGGGATTAATTTGTATTATGTGCTTTTTAATTTTCAGAGAAGTAGGGCTTAATTTGTATTAGATCTCTGTTATTCTCCCGGTTAATAGGGCTTAATTTGTATTATATGCTTTGTTATCGATTGTATTTAGAGGAATTTTTATTCTGAATCAGTGGAATCACTTTCCTTGAATTCTGGAGTGAGGATAAATTAACAAGCCGTTGCAACGTTTCGGTTCTCCTGGAACCTTCTTCAGGCAGGCTTGTTATGATTTGAAATTAGTTAACCGAATAAGTTTGAGGATCCAAAAAAAATATGAGTATTGTTTAAAGGCTTTCTCTCAAAGAGCTGGAAGCAGATTTACTAAAATGGATTAAGCATCAAAAAAATATGATTAGTGTTTAAAGGCTTTCTCTCAAAGAGCTGGAAGCAGATTTACTAAAATAGATTAAGTATCAATAGAGTACGAGTAGTGTTTAAAGGCTTTCTCTCAAAGAGCTGGAAGCAGATTTACTAAAATAGATTAAGCATCAAAAGAGTATGATTAGTGTTTAAAGGCTTTCTCTCAAAGAGCTGGAAGCAGTGAGTGAGCTTTTGCCTCCTCAACTGTCCTTTTTTATAGTATAGGGGGCGGGACTCTGTTTGAATGGGCCAATAGGAGGCTCTCCGTTTGAATGGGCCAATAGGAGGCTCTCCCATGTTTTTGTGGTTGTTTTAATCATCTGTAGTGGGGCTTTTTGCATTGTTTTATTTTGATTTTAAACTAATGGTATTATTTATTTATTAAATTACTGTTTCCCACTTTTGTACTGTGGGTTTTCCATTATTTATTTATTTATTTATTTCTCAATTTAGGTTTGAATTGTTTTAATCTCTTTTTTAATTCTTTTTTCTTTTTCTTTCAAGGGATTCTGGGGTGGCATAGGTATGCCTTTGCCCGTGTTTGTCCTTATTGGGAGTTGTGATTAATCAAATAATGATTCTTATGAACAGGCCGACCAGGAGGGAAAAGAACAGTAGAGCGAATTGCAAACATGAGGCACGGGCCGATTAGGGTTGGGGTTAGGGTTAGCGGTTAGGGTTGGGGTTAGGGTTAGCGGTTAGGGTTAGGGTTAGGGGGTTAGGGTTAGGGTTAGGGGGTTAGGGTTAAGGTTAGGGTTAGGGTTGGGGTTAGGGTTAGCGGTTAGGGTTAGGGTTAGGGGGTTAGGGTTAGGGTTAGGGGTTTAGGGTTAGGGTTAAGGTTAGGGTTAGGGTTAGGGTTAAGGTTAGGGTTAGGGTTTTAGGGTTAGGGTTAGGGGCCAGGGTAGGCGCTAACCTGTATGCACTGTCCATCTAATGTCGCTCACTCCACTGGGTTTCACCCCCATGTCAGCCGGTCCATTCCCACCATTCTTTTTCTCTTTTGTTTTTTTCTCCAGTTCCCTCGGACTCAGTGAGTATATTTTCGGGGTCATGTCGTGTGAGCATGCCGTGTGTCTTTTTTCTTGTGCCTCCCGGTGGGATTGAGTCTTTGTTGAGCCTGTCGGGCTGTAGTGGAGTGACCCGGATTCCCCTTCGTGCGTCGGAACTGGCCCGTTCGCGGTCCCTGATAGGGATAGGATGATTTTCCTGTCTGGTACAGGAGTTTGGGCGGACGCTGGGAGCGTTTCGTACTCGCGGGGAGGCCGGGCAGTTAAGAGAAATGTCCGGAAGGCTGCCCGCGTCCTCGTGGTCGACGGAGGACACATCGCTCTGCGGGTCAGTCATCGTGGACCTCGTTTGTTTTCTCTGCGGGGCGGATGTTTCAGACTCCTGTTCGGCCTCTGAGCTTTCGAACAGAGTCTCGAGGTTCAGCGGAGCTACCGTCATCTCGGCGTACTCTTTGGCCTCGTCGACCGTCTGGCGCTTGAGTTTTGTACCGAAGGTACGTTCGGCCCACTGGGCGGCTTTGTCGAAGGAACGGTCAAACCCGTCGCATCCGATGCGTTCGAGCTTGTTCCCCTCTTCGGACAACGCTTTCGTGTAGTGGCTAATCAGAATATTAATAGTGTTCTGAGCCCACTTTTTTGCATTGTCCTCAATGAGGGCTTGCGTGGCGGCGTTTGGCAAAGCCGGTTTGATTACCTCCGATAGGTATTTTACAATCTCGCCGATCGCAGGAGGCTGCCCTTGGCATATATTGTTCATGTGATGTTTCAATTTTATGATCTTGAACGACGTGCGGACCGAGTCGATGTGAGGGTCCGTAGACCGTTTCGGCTTTTGGTTCTGCCGGTGATGTGATTTTTTGTTTTTGGGGTGCGAGCGCACCATATACTGAGGCCCCGAGGTACAGGGCCTCGAACGGGCCCGGGGTTCAAAAGATTGCGGCCTGTCGGGCCGACGATCAAAGTCACGATAGTGAGTAGGGGCCGTGCTCCTACGGCCTCCGTATTTGACCATCTCCGCGTAGGAGAGCACTCTTTCCGCCTGTGCGCGGCGCTCTATGTCGCGGTGGTAACGGGGCGTAGGCCGAGCCATGCTCTGGACGGCACGTTTGCGTCCGCGTGTGACCATAGTCCAACCGTCTCTCTCTGGCCAAACCATGGTTTAAGTGTCTTCTCCTTTTTAATATATATGTGTACGTGTGTTAGTGGATTTGTTGTGGATCTGAATTGATCGAATTGGACCTTTTTTCTATGTTTTTTAGGTGTGAGAGGACTCTTGGGGAGATTGGAACCAGGTAAGTAGGCTTATTTATTATTTTTTTATGTTTTTTTGTGTTCTCAGGTAAGTAGGATCTTAATTAGTATCATGTACTTTTTTATTTTCAGGAAAATGGGGCTCGATTTGTGTTAGGTGCTTTTTAAGTAATTGTGGAATTATGTATTATATGCTATATTATCAAGTGTATTTTGAGGAATTTTTATTTCAGGTCAATAGGGATTAATTTGTATTATGTGCTTTTTAATTTTCAAAGAAGTAGGGCTTAATTTGTATTAGATCTCTGTTATTCTCCCGGTTAATAGGGCTTAATTTGTATTATATGCTTTGTTATCGATTGTATTTAGAGGAATTTTTATTCTGAATCAGTGGAATCACTTTCCTTGAATTCTGGAGTGAGGATAAATTAACAAGCCGTTGCAACGTTTCGGTTCTCCTGGAACCTTCTTCAGGCAGGCTTGTTATGATTTGAAATTAGTTGAATAAGTTTGAGGATCCAAAAAAAAAATATGAGTATTGTTTACAGGCTTTCTCTCAAAGAGCTGGAAGCAGATTTACTAAAATAGATTAAGCATCAAAAGAATATGATTAGTGTTTAAAGGCTTTCTCTCAAAGAGCTGGAAGCAGATTTACTAAAATGGATTAAGCATCAAAAGAATATGATTAGTGTTTAAAGGCTTTCTCTCAAAGAGCTGTAAGCAGATTTACTAAAATAGATTAAGTATCAATAGAGTACGAGTAGTGTTTAAAGGCTTTCTCTCAAAGAGCTGGAAGCAGATTTACTAAAATAGATTAAGCATCAGAAGAGTATGATTAGTGTTTAAAGGCTTTCTCTCAAAGAGCTGGAAGCAGTGAGTGAGCTTTTGCCTCCTCAACTGTCCCTTTTTATAGTATAGGGGGCGGGACTCTGTTTGAATGGGCCAATAGGAGGCTCTCTGTTTGAATGGGCCAATAGGAGGCTCTCCCATGTTTTTGTGGTTGTTTTAATCATCTGTAGTGGGGCTTTTTGCATTGTTTTATTTTAATTTTAAACTAATGGTATTATTTATTTATTAAATTACTGTTTCCCACTTGTGTACTGTGGGTTTTACATTATTTATTTATTTATTTATTAATTTAATTATTTCTCAATTTAGGTTTGAATTGTTTTAATCTCTTTTTTAATTCTTTTTTCTTTTTCTTTCAAGGCATTCTGGGGTGGCATAGGTATGCCTTTGCCCGTGTTTGTCCTTATTGGGAGTTGTGATTAATCAAATGATGATTCTTATGAACAGGCCGACCAGAAGGGAAACGAACAGTAGAGCGAATTGCAAACATGAGGCACGGGCTGATTAGGGTTGGGGTTAGGGTTAGCGGTTAGGGTTAGGGTTAGGGGGTTAGGGTTAGGGTTAGGGGGTTAGGGTTAGGGTTAAGGTTAGGGTTAGGGTTGGGGTTAGGGTTAGCGGTTAGGGTTAGGGTTAGGGGGTTAGGGTTAGGGTTAGGGTTAGGGGTTTAGGGTTAGGGTTAAGGTTAGGGTTAGGGTTAGGGTTAAGGTTAGGGTTAGGGTTTTAGGGTTAGGGTTAGGGGCCAGGGTAGGCGCTAACCTGTATGCACTGTCCATCTAATGTCGCTCACTCCACTGGGTTTCACCCCCATGTCAGCCGGTCCATTCCCACCATTCTTTTTCTCTTTTGTTTTTTTCTCCAGTTCCCTCGGACTCAGTGAGTATATTTTCGGGGTCATGTCGTGTGAGCATGCCGTGTGTCTTTTTTCTTGTGCCTCCCGGTGGGATTGAGTCTTTGTTGAGCCTGTCGGGCTGTAGTGGAGTGACCCGGATTCCCCTTCGTGCGTCGGAACTGGCCCGTTCGCGGTCCCTGATAGGGATAGGATGATTTTCCTGTCTGGTACAGGAGTTTGGGCGGACGCTGGGAGCGTGTCGTACTCGCGGGGAGGCCGGGCAGTTAAGAGAAATGTCCGGAAGGCTGCCCGCGTCCTCGTGGTCGACGGAGGACACATCGCTCTGCGGGTCAGTCATCGTGGACCTCGTTTGTTTTCTCTGCGGGGCGGATGTTTCAGACTCCTGTTCGGCCTCTGAGCTTTCGAACAGAGTCTCGAGGTTCAGCGGAGCTACCGTCATCTCGGCGTACTCTTTGGCCTCGTCGACCGTCTGGCGCTTGAGTTTTGTACCGAAGGTACGTTCGGCCCACTGGGCGGCTTTGTCGAAGGAACGGTCAAACCCGTCGCATCCGATGCGTTCGAGCTTGTTCCCCTCTTCGGACAACGCTTTCGTGTAGTGGCTAATCAGAATATTAATAGTGTTCTGAGCCCACTTTTTTGCATTGTCCTCAATGAGGGCTTGCGTGGCGGCGTTTGGCAAAGCCGGTTTGATTACCTCCGATAGGTATTTTACAATCTCGCCGATCGCAGGAGGCTGCCCTTGGCATATATTGTTCATGTGATGTTTCAATTTTATGATCTTGAACGACGTGCGGACCGAGTCGATGTGAGGGTCCGTAGACCGTTTCGGCTTTTGGTTCTGCCGGTGATGTGATTTTTTGTTTTTGGGGTGCGAGCGCACCATATACTGAGGCCCCGAGGTACAGGGCCTCGAACGGGCCCGGGGTTCAAAAGATTGCGGCCTGTCGGGCCGACGATCAAAGTCACGATAGTGAGTAGGGGCCGTGCTCCTACGGCCTCCGTATTTGACCATCTCCGCGTAGGAGAGCACTCTTTCCGCCTGTGCGCGGCGCTCTATGTCGCGGTGGTAACGGGGCGTAGGCCGAGCCATGCTCTGGACGGCACGTTTGCGTCCGCGTGTGACCATAGTCCAACCGTCTCTCTCTGGCCAAACCATGGTTTAAGTGTCTTCTCCTTTTTAATATATATGTGTACGTGTGTTAGTGGATTTGTTGTGGATCTGAATTGATCGAATTGGACCTTTTTTCTATGTTTTTTAGGTGTGAGAGGACTCTTGGGGAGATTGGAACCAGGTAAGTAGGCTTATTTATTATTTTTTTATGTTTTTTTGTGTTCTCAGGTAAGTAGGATCTTAATTAGTATCATGTACTTTTTTATTTTCAGGAAAATGGGGCTCGATTTGTGTTAGGTGCTTTTTAAGTAATTGTGGAATTATGTATTATATGCTATATTATCAAGTGTATTTTGAGGAATTTTTATTTCAGGTCAATAGGGATTAATTTGTATTATGTGCTTTTTAATTTTCAAAGAAGTAGGGCTTAATTTGTATTAGATCTCTGTTATTCTCCCGGTTAATAGGGCTTAATTTGTATTATATGCTTTGTTATCGATTGTATTTAGAGGAATTTTTATTCTGAATCAGTGGAATCACTTTCCTTGAATTCTGGAGTGAGGATAAATTAACAAGCCGTTGCAACGTTTCGGTTCTCCTGGAACCTTCTTCAGGCAGGCTTGTTATGATTTGAAATTAGTTGAATAAGTTTGAGGATCCAAAAAAAAATATGAGTATTGTTTACAGGCTTTCTCTCAAAGAGCTGGAAGCAGATTTACTAAAATAGATTAAGCATCAAAAGAATATGATTAGTGTTTAAAGGCTTTCTCTCAAAGAGCTGGAAGCAGATTTACTAAAATGGATTAAGCATCAAAAGAATATGATTAGTGTTTAAAGGCTTTCTCTCAAAGAGCTGTAAGCAGATTTACTAAAATAGATTAAGTATCAATAGAGTACGAGTAGTGTTTAAAGGCTTTCTCTCAAAGAGCTGGAAGCAGATTTACTAAAATAGATTAAGCATCAGAAAAGTATGATTAGTGTTTAAAGGCTTTCTCTCAAAGAGCTGGAAGCAGTGAGTGAGCTTTTGCCTCCTCAACTGTCCCTTTTTATAGTATAGGGGGCGGGACTCTGTTTGAATGGGCCAATAGGAGGCTCTCTGTTTGAATGGGCCAATAGGAGGCTCTCCCATGTTTTTGTGGTTGTTTTAATCATCTGTAGTGGGGCTTTTTTCATTGTTTTATTTTGATTTTAAACTAATGGTATTATTTATTTATTAAATTACTGTTTCCCACTTGTGTACTGTGGGTTTTCCATTATTTATTTATTTATTTATTTCACCATTTAGGTTTGAATTGTTTTAATCTCTTTTTTAATTCTTTTTTCTTTTTCTTTCAAGGCATTCTGGGGTGGCATAGGTATGCCTTTGCCCGTGTTTGTCCTTATTGGGAGTTGTGATTAATCAAATGATGATTCTTATGAACAGGCCGACCAGAAGGGAAAAGAACAGTAGAGCGAATTGCGAACATGAGGCACGGGCTGATTAGGGTTGGGGTTAGGGTTAGCGGTTAGGGTTAGGGTTAGGGGTGGGGGTTAGGGTTAGCGGTTAGGGTTAGGGTTAGGGGGTTAGGGTTAGGGTTAGGGGGTTAGGGTTAGGGTTAAGGTTAGGGTTAGGGTTGGGGTTAGGGTTAGCGGTTAGGGTTAGGGTTAGGGGGTTAGGGTTGGGGTTAGGGTTAGCGGTTAGGGTTAGGGTTAGGGGGTTAGGGTTAGGGTTAGGGGGTTAGGGTTAGGGTTTTAGGGTTAGGGTTAGGGTTAAGGTTAGGGTTAGGGTTAGGGTTAAGGTTAGGGTTAGGGTTTTAGGGTTAGGGTTAGGGGCCAGGGTAGGCGCTAACCTGTATGCACTGTCCATCTAATGTCGCTCACTCCACTGGGTTTCACCCCCATGTCAGCCGGTCCATTCCCACCATTCTTTTTCTCTTTTGTTTTTTTCTCCAGTTCCCTCGGACTCAGTGAGTATATTTTCGGGGTCATGTCGTGTGAGCATGCCGTGTGTCTTTTTTCTTGTGCCTCCCGGTGGGATTGAGTCTTTGTTGAGCCTGTCGGGCTGTAGTGGAGTGACCCGGATTCCCCTTCGTGCGTCGGAACTGGCCCGTTCGCGGTCCCTGATAGGGATAGGATGATTTTCCTGTCTGGTACAGGAGTTTGGGCGGACGCTGGGAGCGTGTCGTACTCGCGGGGAGGCCGGGCAGTTAAGAGAAATGTCCGGAAGGCTGCCCGCGTCCTCGTGGTCGACGGAGGACACATCGCTCTGCGGGTCAGTCATCGTGGACCTCGTTTGTTTTCTCCGCGGGGCGGATGCTTCAGACTCCTGTTCGGCCTCTGAGCTTTCGAACAGAGTCTCGAGGTTCAGCGGAGCTACCGTCATCTCCGCGTACTCTTTGGCCTCGTCGACCGTCTGGCGCTTGAGTTTTGTACCGAAGGTACGTTCGGCCCACTGGGCGGCTTTGTCGAAGGAACGGTCAAACCCTTCGCATCCGATGCGTTCGAGCTTGTTCCCCTCTTCGGACAACGCTTTCGTGTAGTGGCTATTCAGAATCTCGATGGTGTTCTGAGCCCACTTTTTTGCATTGTCCTCAATGAGGGCTTGCGTGGCGGCGTTTGGCAAAGCCGGTTTGATTACCTCTGATAGGTATTTTACAATCTCGCCGATCGCAGGAGGCTGCCCTTGGCATATATTGTTCATGTGATGTTTCAATTTTATGATCTTGAACGACGTGCGGACCGAGTCGATATGAGGGTCCGTAGACCGTTTCGGCTTTTGGTTCTGCCGGTGATGTGATTTTTTGTTTTTGGGGTGCGAGCGCACCATATACTGAGGCCCCGAGGTACAGGGCCTCGAACGGGCCCGGGGTTCAAAAGATTGCGGCCTGTCGGGCCGACGATCAAAGTCACGATAGTGAGTAGGGGCCGTGCTCCTACGGCCTCCGTATTTGACCATCTCCGCGTAGGAGAGCACTCTTTCCGCCTGTGCGCGGCGCTCTATGTCGCGGTGGTAACGGGGCGTAGGCCGAGCCATGCTCTGGACGGCACGTTTGCGTCCGCGTGTGACCATAGTCCAACCGTCTCTCTCTGGCCAAACCATGGTTTAAGTGTCTTCTCCTTTTTAATATATATGTGTACGTGTGTTAGTAGATTTGTTGTGGATCTGAATTGATCGAATTGGACCTTTTTTCTATGTTTTTTAGGTGTGAGAGGACTCTTGGGGAGATTGATACCAGGTAAGTAGGCTTATTTATTATTTTTTAATGTTTTTTTGTGTTCTCAGGTAAGTAGGATCTTAATCAGTATCATGTACTTTTTTATTTTCAGGAAAATGGGGCTCGATTTGTGTTAGGTGCTTTTTAAGTAATTGTGGAATTATGTATTATATGCTATATTATCAAGTGTATTTTGAGGAATTTTTATTTCAGGTCAATAGGGATTAATTTGTATTATGTGCTTTTTAATTTTCAGAGAAGTAGGGCTTAATTTGTATTAGATCTCTGTTATTCTCCCGGTTAATAGGGCTTAATTTGTATTATATGCTTTGTTATCGATTGTATTTAGAGGAATTTTTATTCTGAATCAGTGGAATCACTTTCCTTGAATTCTGGAGTGAGGATAAATTAACAAGCCGTTGCAACGTTTCGGTTCTCCTGGAACCTTCTTCAGGCAGGCTTGTTATGATTTGAAATTAGTTAACCGAATAAGTTTGAGGATCCAAAAAAAATATGAGTATTGTTTAAAGGCTTTCTCTCAAAGAGCTGGAAGCAGATTTACTAAAATGGATTAAGCATCAAAAAAATATGATTAGTGTTTAAAGGCTTTCTCTCAAAGAGCTGGAAGCAGATTTACTAAAATAGATTAAGTATCAATAGAGTACGAGTAGTGTTTAAAGGCTTTCTCTCAAAGAGCTGGAAGCAGATTTACTAAAATAGATTAAGCATCAAAAGAGTATGATTAGTGTTTAAAGGCTTTCTCTCAAAGAGCTGGAAGCAGTGAGTGAGCTTTTGCCTCCTCAACTGTCCTTTTTTATAGTATAGGGGGCGGGACTCTGTTTGAATGGGCCAATAGGAGGCTCTCCGTTTGAATGGGCCAATAGGAGGCTCTCCCATGTTTTTGTGGTTGTTTTAATCATCTGTAGTGGGGCTTTTTGCATTGTTTTATTTTGATTTTAAACTAATGGTATTATTTATTTATTAAATTACTGTTTCCCACTTTTGTACTGTGGGTTTTCCATTATTTATTTATTTATTTATTTCTCAATTTAGGTTTGAATTGTTTTAATCTCTTTTTTAATTCTTTTTTCTTTTTCTTTCAAGGGATTCTGGGGTGGCATAGGTATGCCTTTGCCCGTGTTTGTCCTTATTGGGAGTTGTGATTAATCAAATAATGATTCTTATGAACAGGCCGACCAGGAGGGAAAAGAACAGTAGAGCGAATTGCAAACATGAGGCACGGGCCGATTAGGGTTGGGGTTAGGGTTAGCGGTTAGGGTTAGGGTTAGGGGGTTAGGGTTAGGGTTAGGGGGTTAGGGTTAGGGTTAGGGTTAAGGTTAGGGTTGGGGTTAGGGTTAGCGGTTAGGGTTAGGGTTTGGGGGTTAGGGTTAGGGTTAGGGGGTTAGGGTTAGGGTTAAGGTTAGGGTTAGGGTTAGGGTTTTAGGGTTGTGGTTAGGGTTAGGGGTTAGGGTTAGGGTTAGGGGGTTAGGGTTAGGGTTAGGGTTTTAGGGTTAGGGTTAGGGGTCAGGGTAGGCGCTAACCTGTATGCACTGTCCATCTAATGTCGCTCACTCCACTGGGTTTCACCCCCATGTCAGTCGGTCCATTCCCACCATTCTTTTTCTCTTTTGTTTTTTTCTACAGGAACTATACTGGCACGGGTCGGCCTACGGAACGGCGACCCGGAAAGAGTTCCCTCGGACTCAGTGAGTATATTTTTGGGGTCATGTCGTGTGAGCATGCCGTGTGTCTTTTTTCTTGTGCCTCCCGGTGGGATTGAGTCTTTGTTGAGCCTGTCGGGCTGTAGTGGAGTGACCCGGATTCCCCTTCGTGCGTCGGAACTGGCCCGTTCGCGGTCCCTGATAGGGATAGGATGATTTTCCTGTCTGGTACAGGAGTTTGGGCGGACGCTGGGAGCGTGTCGTACTCGCGGGGAGGCCGGGCAGTTAAGAGAAATGTCCGGAAGGCTGCCCGCGTCCTCGTGGTCGACGGAGGACACATCGCTCTGCGGGTCAGTCATCGTGGACCTCGTTTGTTTTCTCCGCGGGGCGGATGCTTCAGACTCCTGTTCGGCCTCTGAGCTTTCGAACAGAGTCTCGAGGTTCAGCGGAGCTACCGTCATCTCCGCGTACTCTTTGGCCTCGTCGACCGTCTGGCGCTTGAGTTTTGTACCGAAGGTACGTTCGGCCCACTGGGCGGCTTTGTCGAAGGAACGGTCAAACCCTTCGCATCCGATGCGTTCGAGCTTGTTCCCCTCTTCGGACAACGCTTTCGTGTAGTGGCTATTCAGAATCTCGATGGTGTTCTGAGCCCACTTTTTTGCATTGTCCTCAATGAGGGCTTGCGTGGCGGCGTTTGGCAAAGCCGGTTTGATTACCTCTGATAGGTATTTTACAATCTCGCCGATCGCAGGAGGCTGCCCTTGGCATATATTGTTCATGTGATGTTTCAATTTTATGATCTTGAACGACGTGCGGACCGAGTCGATATGAGGGTCCGTAGACCGTTTCGGCTTTTGGTTCTGCCGGTGATGTGATTTTTTGTTTTTGGGGTGCGAGCGCACCATATACTGAGGCCCCGAGGTACAGGGCCTCGAACGGGCCCGGGGTTCAAAAGATTGCGGCCTGTCGGGCCGACGATCAAAGTCACGATAGTGAGTAGGGGCCGTGCTCCTACGGCCTCCGTATTTGACCATCTCCGCGTAGGAGAGCACTCTTTCCGCCTGTGCGCGGCGCTCTATGTCGCGGTGGTAACGGGGCGTAGGCCGAGCCATGCTCTGGACGGCACGTTTGCGTCCGCGTGTGACCATAGTCCAACCGTCTCTCTCTGGCCAAACCATGGTTTAAGTGTCTTCTCCTTTTTAATATATATGTGTACGTGTGTTAGTAGATTTGTTGTGGATCTGAATTGATCGAATTGGACCTTTTTTCTATGTTTTTTAGGTGTGAGAGGACTCTTGGGGAGATTGATACCAGGTAAGTAGGCTTATTTATTATTTTTTAATGTTTTTTTGTGTTCTCAGGTAAGTAGGATCTTAATCAGTATCATGTACTTTTTTATTTTCAGGAAAATGGGGCTCGATTTGTGTTAGGTGCTTTTTAAGTAATTGTGGAATTATGTATTATATGCTATATTATCAAGTGTATTTTGAGGAATTTTTATTTCAGGTCAATAGGGATTAATTTGTATTATGTGCTTTTTAATTTTCAGAGAAGTAGGGCTTAATTTGTATTAGATCTCTGTTATTCTCCCGGTTAATAGGGCTTAATTTGTATTATATGCTTTGTTATCGATTGTATTTAGAGGAATTTTTATTCTGAATCAGTGGAATCACTTTCCTTGAATTCTGGAGTGAGGATAAATTAACAAGCCGTTGCAACGTTTCGGTTCTCCTGGAACCTTCTTCAGGCAGGCTTGTTATGATTTGAAATTAGTTAACCGAATAAGTTTGAGGATCCAAAAAAAAATATGAGTATTGTTTAAAGGCTTTCTCTCAAAGAGCTGGAAGCAGATTTACTAAAATGGATTAAGCATCAAAAAAATATGATTAGTGTTTAAAGGCTTTCTCTCAAAGAGCTGGAAGCAGATTTACTAAAATAGATTAAGTATCAATAGAGTACGAGTAGTGTTTAAAGGCTTTCTCTCAAAGAGCTGGAAGCAGATTTACTAAAATAGATTAAGCATCAAAAGAGTATGATTAGTGTTTAAAGGCTTTCTCTCAAAGAGCTGGAAGCAGTGAGTGAGCTTTTGCCTCCTCAACTGTCCTTTTTTATAGTATAGGGGGCGGGACTCTGTTTGAATGGGCCAATAGGAGGCTCTCCGTTTGAATGGGCCAATAGGAGGCTCTCCCATGTTTTTGTGGTTGTTTTAATCATCTGTAGTGGGGCTTTTTGCATTGTTTTATTTTGATTTTAAACTAATGGTATTATTTATTTATTAAATTACTGTTTCCCACTTTTGTACTGTGGGTTTTCCATTATTTATTTATTTATTTATTTCTCAATTTAGGTTTGAATTGTTTTAATCTCTTTTTTAATTCTTTTTTCTTTTTCTTTCAAGGGATTCTGGGGTGGCATAGGTATGCCTTTGCCCGTGTTTGTCCTTATTGGGAGTTGTGATTAATCAAATAATGATTCTTATGAACAGGCCGACCAGGAGGGAAAAGAACAGTAGAGCGAATTGCAAACATGAGGCACGGGCCGATTAGGGTTGGGGTTAGGGTTAGCGGTTAGGGTTAGGGTTAGGGGGTTAGGGTTAGGGTTAGGGGGTTAGGGTTAGGGTTAGGGTTAAGGTTAGGGTTGGGGTTAGGGTTAGCGGTTAGGGTTAGGGTTTGGGGGTTAGGGTTAGGGTTAGGGGGTTAGGGTTAGGGTTAAGGTTAGGGTTAGGGTTAGGGTTTTAGGGTTGTGGTTAGGGTTAGGGGTTAGGGTTAGGGTTAGGGGGTTAGGGTTAGGGTTAGGGTTTTAGGGTTAGGGTTAGGGGTCAGGGTAGGCGCTAACCTGTATGCACTGTCCATCTAATGTCGCTCACTCCACTGGGTTTCACCCCCATGTCAGTCGGTCCATTCCCACCATTCTTTTTCTCTTTTGTTTTTTTCTACAGGAACTATACTGGCACGGGTCGGCCTACGGAACGGCGACCCGGAAAGAGTTCCCTCGGACTCAGTGAGTATATTTTTGGGGTCATGTCGTGTGAGCATGCCGTGTGTCTTTTTTCTTGTGCCTCCCGGTGGGATTGAGTCTTTGTTGAGCCTGTCGGGCTGTAGTGGAGTGACCCGGATTCCCCTTCGTGCGTCGGAACTGGCCCGTTCGCGGTCCCTGATAGGGATAGGATGATTTTCCTGTCTGGTACAGGAGTTTGGGCGGACGCTGGGAGCGTGTCGTACTCGCGGGGAGGCCGGGCAGTTAAGAGAAATGTCCGGAAGGCTGCCCGCGTCCTCGTGGTCGACGGAGGACACATCGCTCTGCGGGTCAGTCATCGTGGACCTCGTTTGTTTTCTCCGCGGGGCGGATGCTTCAGACTCCTGTTCGGCCTCTGAGCTTTCGAACAGAGTCTCGAGGTTCAGCGGAGCTACCGTCATCTCCGCGTACTCTTTGGCCTCGTCGACCGTCTGGCGCTTGAGTTTTGTACCGAAGGTACGTTCGGCCCACTGGGCGGCTTTGTCGAAGGAACGGTCAAACCCTTCGCATCCGATGCGTTCGAGCTTGTTCCCCTCTTCGGACAACGCTTTCGTGTAGTGGCTATTCAGAATCTCGATGGTGTTCTGAGCCCACTTTTTTGCATTGTCCTCAATGAGGGCTTGCGTGGCGGCGTTTGGCAAAGCCGGTTTGATTACCTCTGATAGGTATTTTACAATCTCGCCGATCGCAGGAGGCTGCCCTTGGCATATATTGTTCATGTGATGTTTCAATTTTATGATCTTGAACGACGTGCGGACCGAGTCGATATGAGGGTCCGTAGACCGTTTCGGCTTTTGGTTCTGCCGGTGATGTGATTTTTTGTTTTTGGGGTGCGAGCGCACCATATACTGAGGCCCCGAGGTACAGGGCCTCGAACGGGCCCGGGGTTCAAAAGATTGCGGCCTGTCGGGCCGACGATCAAAGTCACGATAGTGAGTAGGGGCCGTGCTCCTACGGCCTCCGTATTTGACCATCTCCGCGTAGGAGAGCACTCTTTCCGCCTGTGCGCGGCGCTCTATGTCGCGGTGGTAACGGGGCGTAGGCCGAGCCATGCTCTGGACGGCACGTTTGCGTCCGCGTGTGACCATAGTCCAACCGTCTCTCTCTGGCCAAACCATGGTTTAAGTGTCTTCTCCTTTTTAATATATATGTGTACGTGTGTTAGTAGATTTGTTGTGGATCTGAATTGATCGAATTGGACCTTTTTTCTATGTTTTTTAGGTGTGAGAGGACTCTTGGGGAGATTGATACCAGGTAAGTAGGCTTATTTATTATTTTTTAATGTTTTTTTGTGTTCTCAGGTAAGTAGGATCTTAATCAGTATCATGTACTTTTTTATTTTCAGGAAAATGGGGCTCGATTTGTGTTAGGTGCTTTTTAAGTAATTGTGGAATTATGTATTATATGCTATATTATCAAGTGTATTTTGAGGAATTTTTATTTCAGGTCAATAGGGATTAATTTGTATTATGTGCTTTTTAATTTTCAGAGAAGTAGGGCTTAATTTGTATTAGATCTCTGTTATTCTCCCGGTTAATAGGGCTTAATTTGTATTATATGCTTTGTTATCGATTGTATTTAGAGGAATTTTTATTCTGAATCAGTGGAATCACTTTCCTTGAATTCTGGAGTGAGGATAAATTAACAAGCCGTTGCAACGTTTCGGTTCTCCTGGAACCTTCTTCAGGCAGGCTTGTTATGATTTGAAATTAGTTAACCGAATAAGTTTGAGGATCCAAAAAAAAATATGAGTATTGTTTAAAGGCTTTCTCTCAAAGAGCTGGAAGCAGATTTACTAAAATGGATTAAGCATCAAAAAAATATGATTAGTGTTTAAAGGCTTTCTCTCAAAGAGCTGGAAGCAGATTTACTAAAATAGATTAAGTATCAATAGAGTACGAGTAGTGTTTAAAGGCTTTCTCTCAAAGAGCTGGAAGCAGATTTACTAAAATAGATTAAGCATCAAAAGAGTATGATTAGTGTTTAAAGGCTTTCTCTCAAAGAGCTGGAAGCAGTGAGTGAGCTTTTGCCTCCTCAACTGTCCTTTTTTATAGTATAGGGGGCGGGACTCTGTTTGAATGGGCCAATAGGAGGCTCTCCGTTTGAATGGGCCAATAGGAGGCTCTCCCATGTTTTTGTGGTTGTTTTAATCATCTGTAGTGGGGCTTTTTGCATTGTTTTATTTTGATTTTAAACTAATGGTATTATTTATTTATTAAATTACTGTTTCCCACTTTTGTACTGTGGGTTTTCCATTATTTATTTATTTATTTATTTCTCAATTTAGGTTTGAATTGTTTTAATCTCTTTTTTAATTCTTTTTTCTTTTTCTTTCAAGGGATTCTGGGGTGGCATAGGTATGCCTTTGCCCGTGTTTGTCCTTATTGGGAGTTGTGATTAATCAAATAATGATTCTTATGAACAGGCCGACCAGGAGGGAAAAGAACAGTAGAGCGAATTGCAAACATGAGGCACGGGCCGATTAGGGTTGGGGTTAGGGTTAGCGGTTAGGGTTAGGGTTAGGGGGTTAGGGTTAGGGTTAGGGGGTTAGGGTTAGGGTTAGGGTTAAGGTTAGGGTTGGGGTTAGGGTTAGCGGTTAGGGTTAGGGTTTGGGGGTTAGGGTTAGGGTTAGGGGGTTAGGGTTAGGGTTAAGGTTAGGGTTAGGGTTAGGGTTTTAGGGTTGTGGTTAGGGTTAGGGGTTAGGGTTAGGGTTAGGGGGTTAGGGTTAGGGTTAGGGTTTTAGGGTTAGGGTTAGGGGTCAGGGTAGGCGCTAACCTGTATGCACTGTCCATCTAATGTCGCTCACTCCACTGGGTTTCACCCCCATGTCAGTCGGTCCATTCCCACCATTCTTTTTCTCTTTTGTTTTTTTCTACAGGAACTATACTGGCACGGGTCGGCCTACGGAACGGCGACCCGGAAAGAGTTCCCTCGGACTCAGTGAGTATATTTTTGGGGTCATGTCGTGTGAGCATGCCGTGTGTCTTTTTTCTTGTGCCTCCCGGTGGGATTGAGTCTTTGTTGAGCCTGTCGGGCTGTAGTGGAGTGACCCGGATTCCCCTTCGTGCGTCGGAACTGGCCCGTTCGCGGTCCCTGATAGGGATAGGATGATTTTCCTGTCTGGTACAGGAGTTTGGGCGGACGCTGGGAGCGTGTCGTACTCGCGGGGAGGCCGGGCAGTTAAGAGAAATGTCCGGAAGGCTGCCCGCGTCCTCGTGGTCGACGGAGGACACATCGCTCTGCGGGTCAGTCATCGTGGACCTCGTTTGTTTTCTCCGCGGGGCGGATGCTTCAGACTCCTGTTCGGCCTCTGAGCTTTCGAACAGAGTCTCGAGGTTCAGCGGAGCTACCGTCATCTCCGCGTACTCTTTGGCCTCGTCGACCGTCTGGCGCTTGAGTTTTGTACCGAAGGTACGTTCGGCCCACTGGGCGGCTTTGTCGAAGGAACGGTCAAACCCTTCGCATCCGATGCGTTCGAGCTTGTTCCCCTCTTCGGACAACGCTTTCGTGTAGTGGCTATTCAGAATCTCGATGGTGTTCTGAGCCCACTTTTTTGCATTGTCCTCAATGAGGGCTTGCGTGGCGGCGTTTGGCAAAGCCGGTTTGATTACCTCTGATAGGTATTTTACAATCTCGCCGATCGCAGGAGGCTGCCCTTGGCATATATTGTTCATGTGATGTTTCAATTTTATGATCTTGAACGACGTGCGGACCGAGTCGATATGAGGGTCCGTAGACCGTTTCGGCTTTTGGTTCTGCCGGTGATGTGATTTTTTGTTTTTGGGGTGCGAGCGCACCATATACTGAGGCCCCGAGGTACAGGGCCTCGAACGGGCCCGGGGTTCAAAAGATTGCGGCCTGTCGGGCCGACGATCAAAGTCACGATAGTGAGTAGGGGCCGTGCTCCTACGGCCTCCGTATTTGACCATCTCCGCGTAGGAGAGCACTCTTTCCGCCTGTGCGCGGCGCTCTATGTCGCGGTGGTAACGGGGCGTAGGCCGAGCCATGCTCTGGACGGCACGTTTGCGTCCGCGTGTGACCATAGTCCAACCGTCTCTCTCTGGCCAAACCATGGTTTAAGTGTCTTCTCCTTTTTAATATATATGTGTACGTGTGTTAGTAGATTTGTTGTGGATCTGAATTGATCGAATTGGACCTTTTTTCTATGTTTTTTAGGTGTGAGAGGACTCTTGGGGAGATTGATACCAGGTAAGTAGGCTTATTTATTATTTTTTAATGTTTTTTTGTGTTCTCAGGTAAGTAGGATCTTAATCAGTATCATGTACTTTTTTATTTTCAGGAAAATGGGGCTCGATTTGTGTTAGGTGCTTTTTAAGTAATTGTGGAATTATGTATTATATGCTATATTATCAAGTGTATTTTGAGGAATTTTTATTTCAGGTCAATAGGGATTAATTTGTATTATGTGCTTTTTAATTTTCAGAGAAGTAGGGCTTAATTTGTATTAGATCTCTGTTATTCTCCCGGTTAATAGGGCTTAATTTGTATTATATGCTTTGTTATCGATTGTATTTAGAGGAATTTTTATTCTGAATCAGTGGAATCACTTTCCTTGAATTCTGGAGTGAGGATAAATTAACAAGCCGTTGCAACGTTTCGGTTCTCCTGGAACCTTCTTCAGGCAGGCTTGTTATGATTTGAAATTAGTTAACCGAATAAGTTTGAGGATCCAAAAAAAATATGAGTATTGTTTAAAGGCTTTCTCTCAAAGAGCTGGAAGCAGATTTACTAAAATGGATTAAGCATCAAAAAAATATGATTAGTGTTTAAAGGCTTTCTCTCAAAGAGCTGGAAGCAGATTTACTAAAATAGATTAAGTATCAATAGAGTACGAGTAGTGTTTAAAGGCTTTCTCTCAAAGAGCTGGAAGCAGATTTACTAAAATAGATTAAGCATCAAAAGAGTATGATTAGTGTTTAAAGGCTTTCTCTCAAAGAGCTGGAAGCAGTGAGTGAGCTTTTGCCTCCTCAACTGTCCTTTTTTATAGTATAGGGGGCGGGACTCTGTTTGAATGGGCCAATAGGAGGCTCTCCGTTTGAATGGGCCAATAGGAGGCTCTCCCATGTTTTTGTGGTTGTTTTAATCATCTGTAGTGGGGCTTTTTGCATTGTTTTATTTTGATTTTAAACTAATGGTATTATTTATTTATTAAATTACTGTTTCCCACTTTTGTACTGTGGGTTTTCCATTATTTATTTATTTATTTATTTCTCAATTTAGGTTTGAATTGTTTTAATCTCTTTTTTAATTCTTTTTTCTTTTTCTTTCAAGGGATTCTGGGGTGGCATAGGTATGCCTTTGCCCGTGTTTGTCCTTATTGGGAGTTGTGATTAATCAAATAATGATTCTTATGAACAGGCCGACCAGGAGGGAAAAGAACAGTAGAGCGAATTGCAAACATGAGGCACGGGCCGATTAGGGTTGGGGTTAGGGTTAGCGGTTAGGGTTAGGGTTAGGGGGTTAGGGTTAGGGTTAGGGGGTTAGGGTTAGGGTTAGGGTTAAGGTTAGGGTTGGGGTTAGGGTTAGCGGTTAGGGTTAGGGTTTGGGGGTTAGGGTTAGGGTTAGGGGGTTAGGGTTAGGGTTAAGGTTAGGGTTAGGGTTAGGGTTTTAGGGTTGTGGTTAGGGTTAGGGGTTAGGGTTAGGGTTAGGGGGTTAGGGTTAGGGTTAGGGTTTTAGGGTTAGGGTTAGGGGTCAGGGTAGGCGCTAACCTGTATGCACTGTCCATCTAATGTCGCTCACTCCACTGGGTTTCACCCCCATGTCAGTCGGTCCATTCCCACCATTCTTTTTCTCTTTTGTTTTTTTCTACAGGAACTATACTGGCACGGGTCGGCCTACGGAACGGCGACCCGGAAAGAGTTCCCTCGGACTCAGTGAGTATATTTTTGGGGTCATGTCGTGTGAGCATGCCGTGTGTCTTTTTTCTTGTGCCTCCCGGTGGGATTGAGTCTTTGTTGAGCCTGTCGGGCTGTAGTGGAGTGACCCGGATTCCCCTTCGTGCGTCGGAACTGGCCCGTTCGCGGTCCCTGATAGGGATAGGATGATTTTCCTGTCTGGTACAGGAGTTTGGGCGGACGCTGGGAGCGTGTCGTACTCGCGGGGAGGCCGGGCAGTTAAGAGAAATGTCCGGAAGGCTGCCCGCGTCCTCGTGGTCGACGGAGGACACATCGCTCTGCGGGTCAGTCATCGTGGACCTCGTTTGTTTTCTCCGCGGGGCGGATGCTTCAGACTCCTGTTCGGCCTCTGAGCTTTCGAACAGAGTCTCGAGGTTCAGCGGAGCTACCGTCATCTCCGCGTACTCTTTGGCCTCGTCGACCGTCTGGCGCTTGAGTTTTGTACCGAAGGTACGTTCGGCCCACTGGGCGGCTTTGTCGAAGGAACGGTCAAACCCTTCGCATCCGATGCGTTCGAGCTTGTTCCCCTCTTCGGACAACGCTTTCGTGTAGTGGCTATTCAGAATCTCGATGGTGTTCTGAGCCCACTTTTTTGCATTGTCCTCAATGAGGGCTTGCGTGGCGGCGTTTGGCAAAGCCGGTTTGATTACCTCTGATAGGTATTTTACAATCTCGCCGATCGCAGGAGGCTGCCCTTGGCATATATTGTTCATGTGATGTTTCAATTTTATGATCTTGAACGACGTGCGGACCGAGTCGATATGAGGGTCCGTAGACCGTTTCGGCTTTTGGTTCTGCCGGTGATGTGATTTTTTGTTTTTGGGGTGCGAGCGCACCATATACTGAGGCCCCGAGGTACAGGGCCTCGAACGGGCCCGGGGTTCAAAAGATTGCGGCCTGTCGGGCCGACGATCAAAGTCACGATAGTGAGTAGGGGCCGTGCTCCTACGGCCTCCGTATTTGACCATCTCCGCGTAGGAGAGCACTCTTTCCGCCTGTGCGCGGCGCTCTATGTCGCGGTGGTAACGGGGCGTAGGCCGAGCCATGCTCTGGACGGCACGTTTGCGTCCGCGTGTGACCATAGTCCAACCGTCTCTCTCTGGCCAAACCATGGTTTAAGTGTCTTCTCCTTTTTAATATATATGTGTACGTGTGTTAGTAGATTTGTTGTGGATCTGAATTGATCGAATTGGACCTTTTTTCTATGTTTTTTAGGTGTGAGAGGACTCTTGGGGAGATTGATACCAGGTAAGTAGGCTTATTTATTATTTTTTAATGTTTTTTTGTGTTCTCAGGTAAGTAGGATCTTAATCAGTATCATGTACTTTTTTATTTTCAGGAAAATGGGGCTCGATTTGTGTTAGGTGCTTTTTAAGTAATTGTGGAATTATGTATTATATGCTATATTATCAAGTGTATTTTGAGGAATTTTTATTTCAGGTCAATAGGGATTAATTTGTATTATGTGCTTTTTAATTTTCAGAGAAGTAGGGCTTAATTTGTATTAGATCTCTGTTATTCTCCCGGTTAATAGGGCTTAATTTGTATTATATGCTTTGTTATCGATTGTATTTAGAGGAATTTTTATTCTGAATCAGTGGAATCACTTTCCTTGAATTCTGGAGTGAGGATAAATTAACAAGCCGTTGCAACGTTTCGGTTCTCCTGGAACCTTCTTCAGGCAGGCTTGTTATGATTTGAAATTAGTTAACCGAATAAGTTTGAGGATCCAAAAAAAATATGAGTATTGTTTAAAGGCTTTCTCTCAAAGAGCTGGAAGCAGATTTACTAAAATGGATTAAGCATCAAAAAAATATGATTAGTGTTTAAAGGCTTTCTCTCAAAGAGCTGGAAGCAGATTTACTAAAATAGATTAAGTATCAATAGAGTACGAGTAGTGTTTAAAGGCTTTCTCTCAAAGAGCTGGAAGCAGATTTACTAAAATAGATTAAGCATCAAAAGAGTATGATTAGTGTTTAAAGGCTTTCTCTCAAAGAGCTGGAAGCAGTGAGTGAGCTTTTGCCTCCTCAACTGTCCTTTTTTATAGTATAGGGGGCGGGACTCTGTTTGAATGGGCCAATAGGAGGCTCTCCGTTTGAATGGGCCAATAGGAGGCTCTCCCATGTTTTTGTGGTTGTTTTAATCATCTGTAGTGGGGCTTTTTGCATTGTTTTATTTTGATTTTAAACTAATGGTATTATTTATTTATTAAATTACTGTTTCCCACTTTTGTACTGTGGGTTTTCCATTATTTATTTATTTATTTATTTCTCAATTTAGGTTTGAATTGTTTTAATCTCTTTTTTAATTCTTTTTTCTTTTTCTTTCAAGGGATTCTGGGGTGGCATAGGTATGCCTTTGCCCGTGTTTGTCCTTATTGGGAGTTGTGATTAATCAAATAATGATTCTTATGAACAGGCCGACCAGGAGGGAAAAGAACAGTAGAGCGAATTGCAAACATGAGGCACGGGCCGATTAGGGTTGGGGTTAGGGTTAGCGGTTAGGGTTAGGGTTAGGGGGTTAGGGGGTTAGGGTTAGGGTTAGGGGGTTAGGGTTAGGGTTAGGGTTAAGGTTAGGGTTGGGGTTAGGGTTAGCGGTTAGGGTTAGGGTTTGGGGGTTAGGGTTAGGGTTAGGGGGTTAGGGTTAGGGTTAAGGTTAGGGTTAGGGTTAGGGTTTTAGGGTTGTGGTTAGGGTTAGGGGTTAGGGTTAGGGTTAGGGGGTTAGGGTTAGGGTTAGGGTTTTAGGGTTAGGGTTAGGGGTCAGGGTAGGCGCTAACCTGTATGCACTGTCCATCTAATGTCGCTCACTCCACTGGGTTTCACCCCCATGTCAGTCGGTCCATTCCCACCATTCTTTTTCTCTTTTGTTTTTTTCTACAGGAACTATACTGGCACGGGTCGGCCTACGGAACGGCGACCCGGAAAGAGTTCCCTCGGACTCAGTGAGTATATTTTTGGGGTCATGTCGTGTGAGCATGCCGTGTGTCTTTTTTCTTGTGCCTCCCGGTGGGATTGAGTCTTTGTTGAGCCTGTCGGGCTGTAGTGGAGTGACCCGGATTCCCCTTCGTGCGTCGGAACTGGCCCGTTCGCGGTCCCTGATAGGGATAGGATGATTTTCCTGTCTGGTACAGGAGTTTGGGCGGACGCTGGGAGCGTGTCGTACTCGCGGGGAGGCCGGGCAGTTAAGAGAAATGTCCGGAAGGCTGCCCGCGTCCTCGTGGTCGACGGAGGACACATCGCTCTGCGGGTCAGTCATCGTGGACCTCGTTTGTTTTCTCCGCGGGGCGGATGCTTCAGACTCCTGTTCGGCCTCTGAGCTTTCGAACAGAGTCTCGAGGTTCAGCGGAGCTACCGTCATCTCCGCGTACTCTTTGGCCTCGTCGACCGTCTGGCGCTTGAGTTTTGTACCGAAGGTACGTTCGGCCCACTGGGCGGCTTTGTCGAAGGAACGGTCAAACCCTTCGCATCCGATGCGTTCGAGCTTGTTCCCCTCTTCGGACAACGCTTTCGTGTAGTGGCTATTCAGAATCTCGATGGTGTTCTGAGCCCACTTTTTTGCATTGTCCTCAATGAGGGCTTGCGTGGCGGCGTTTGGCAAAGCCGGTTTGATTACCTCTGATAGGTATTTTACAATCTCGCCGATCGCAGGAGGCTGCCCTTGGCATATATTGTTCATGTGATGTTTCAATTTTATGATCTTGAACGACGTGCGGACCGAGTCGATATGAGGGTCCGTAGACCGTTTCGGCTTTTGGTTCTGCCGGTGATGTGATTTTTTGTTTTTGGGGTGCGAGCGCACCATATACTGAGGCCCCGAGGTACAGGGCCTCGAACGGGCCCGGGGTTCAAAAGATTGCGGCCTGTCGGGCCGACGATCAAAGTCACGATAGTGAGTAGGGGCCGTGCTCCTACGGCCTCCGTATTTGACCATCTCCGCGTAGGAGAGCACTCTTTCCGCCTGTGCGCGGCGCTCTATGTCGCGGTGGTAACGGGGCGTAGGCCGAGCCATGCTCTGGACGGCACGTTTGCGTCCGCGTGTGACCATAGTCCAACCGTCTCTCTCTGGCCAAACCATGGTTTAAGTGTCTTCTCCTTTTTAATATATATGTGTACGTGTGTTAGTAGATTTGTTGTGGATCTGAATTGATCGAATTGGACCTTTTTTCTATGTTTTTTAGGTGTGAGAGGACTCTTGGGGAGATTGATACCAGGTAAGTAGGCTTATTTATTATTTTTTAATGTTTTTTTGTGTTCTCAGGTAAGTAGGATCTTAATCAGTATCATGTACTTTTTTATTTTCAGGAAAATGGGGCTCGATTTGTGTTAGGTGCTTTTTAAGTAATTGTGGAATTATGTATTATATGCTATATTATCAAGTGTATTTTGAGGAATTTTTATTTCAGGTCAATAGGGATTAATTTGTATTATGTGCTTTTTAATTTTCAGAGAAGTAGGGCTTAATTTGTATTAGATCTCTGTTATTCTCCCGGTTAATAGGGCTTAATTTGTATTATATGCTTTGTTATCGATTGTATTTAGAGGAATTTTTATTCTGAATCAGTGGAATCACTTTCCTTGAATTCTGGAGTGAGGATAAATTAACAAGCCGTTGCAACGTTTCGGTTCTCCTGGAACCTTCTTCAGGCAGGCTTGTTATGATTTGAAATTAGTTAACCGAATAAGTTTGAGGATCCAAAAAAAATATGAGTATTGTTTAAAGGCTTTCTCTCAAAGAGCTGGAAGCAGATTTACTAAAATGGATTAAGCATCAAAAAAATATGATTAGTGTTTAAAGGCTTTCTCTCAAAGAGCTGGAAGCAGATTTACTAAAATAGATTAAGTATCAATAGAGTACGAGTAGTGTTTAAAGGCTTTCTCTCAAAGAGCTGGAAGCAGATTTACTAAAATAGATTAAGCATCAAAAGAGTATGATTAGTGTTTAAAGGCTTTCTCTCAAAGAGCTGGAAGCAGTGAGTGAGCTTTTGCCTCCTCAACTGTCCTTTTTTATAGTATAGGGGGCGGGACTCTGTTTGAATGGGCCAATAGGAGGCTCTCCGTTTGAATGGGCCAATAGGAGGCTCTCCCATGTTTTTGTGGTTGTTTTAATCATCTGTAGTGGGGCTTTTTGCATTGTTTTATTTTGATTTTAAACTAATGGTATTATTTATTTATTAAATTACTGTTTCCCACTTTTGTACTGTGGGTTTTCCATTATTTATTTATTTATTTATTTCTCAATTTAGGTTTGAATTGTTTTAATCTCTTTTTTAATTCTTTTTTCTTTTTCTTTCAAGGGATTCTGGGGTGGCATAGGTATGCCTTTGCCCGTGTTTGTCCTTATTGGGAGTTGTGATTAATCAAATAATGATTCTTATGAACAGGCCGACCAGGAGGGAAAAGAACAGTAGAGCGAATTGCAAACATGAGGCACGGGCCGATTAGGGTTGGGGTTAGGGTTAGCGGTTAGGGTTAGGGTTAGGGGGTTAGGGTTAGGGTTAGGGGGTTAGGGTTAGGGTTAGGGTTAAGGTTAGGGTTGGGGTTAGGGTTAGCGGTTAGGGTTAGGGTTTGGGGGTTAGGGTTAGGGTTAGGGGGTTAGGGTTAGGGTTAAGGTTAGGGTTAGGGTTAGGGTTTTAGGGTTGTGGTTAGGGTTAGGGGTTAGGGTTAGGGTTAGGGTTAGGGGGTTAGGGTTAGGGTTAGGGTTTTAGGGTTAGGGTTAGGGGTCAGGGTAGGCGCTAACCTGTATGCACTGTCCATCTAATGTCGCTCACTCCACTGGGTTTCACCCCCATGTCAGTCGGTCCATTCCCACCATTCTTTTTCTCTTTTGTTTTTTTCTACAGGAACTATACTGGCACGGGTCGGCCTACGGAACGGCGACCCGGAAAGAGTTCCCTCGGACTCAGTGAGTATATTTTTGGGGTCATGTCGTGTGAGCATGCCGTGTGTCTTTTTTCTTGTGCCTCCCGGTGGGATTGAGTCTTTGTTGAGCCTGTCGGGCTGTAGTGGAGTGACCCGGATTCCCCTTCGTGCGTCGGAACTGGCCCGTTCGCGGTCCCTGATAGGGATAGGATGATTTTCCTGTCTGGTACAGGAGTTTGGGCGGACGCTGGGAGCGTGTCGTACTCGCGGGGAGGCCGGGCAGTTAAGAGAAATGTCCGGAAGGCTGCCCGCGTCCTCGTGGTCGACGGAGGACACATCGCTCTGCGGGTCAGTCATCGTGGACCTCGTTTGTTTTCTCCGCGGGGCGGATGCTTTCAGACTCCTGTTCGGCCTCTGAGCTTTCGAACAGAGTCTCGAGGTTCAGCGGAGCTACCGTCATCTCCGCGTACTCTTTGGCCTCGTCGACCGTCTGGCGCTTGAGTTTTGTACCGAAGGTACGTTCGGCCCACTGGGCGGCTTTGTCGAAGGAACGGTCAAACCCTTCGCATCCGATGCGTTCGAGCTTGTTCCCCTCTTCGGACAACGCTTTCGTGTAGTGGCTATTCAGAATCTCGATGGTGTTCTGAGCCCACTTTTTTGCATTGTCCTCAATGAGGGCTTGCGTGGCGGCGTTTGGCAAAGCCGGTTTGATTACCTCTGATAGGTATTTTACAATCTCGCCGATCGCAGGAGGCTGCCCTTGGCATATATTGTTCATGTGATGTTTCAATTTTATGATCTTGAACGACGTGCGGACCGAGTCGATATGAGGGTCCGTAGACCGTTTCGGCTTTTGGTTCTGCCGGTGATGTGATTTTTTGTTTTTGGGGTGCGAGCGCACCATATACTGAGGCCCCGAGGTACAGGGCCTCGAACGGGCCCGGGGTTCAAAAGATTGCGGCCTGTCGGGCCGACGATCAAAGTCACGATAGTGAGTAGGGGCCGTGCTCCTACGGCCTCCGTATTTGACCATCTCCGCGTAGGAGAGCACTCTTTCCGCCTGTGCGCGGCGCTCTATGTCGCGGTGGTAACGGGGCGTAGGCCGAGCCATGCTCTGGACGGCACGTTTGCGTCCGCGTGTGACCATAGTCCAACCGTCTCTCTCTGGCCAAACCATGGTTTAAGTGTCTTCTCCTTTTTAATATATATGTGTACGTGTGTTAGTAGATTTGTTGTGGATCTGAATTGATCGAATTGGACCTTTTTTCTATGTTTTTTAGGTGTGAGAGGACTCTTGGGGAGATTGATACCAGGTAAGTAGGCTTATTTATTATTTTTTAATGTTTTTTTGTGTTCTCAGGTAAGTAGGATCTTAATCAGTATCATGTACTTTTTTATTTTCAGGAAAATGGGGCTCGATTTGTGTTAGGTGCTTTTTAAGTAATTGTGGAATTATGTATTATATGCTATATTATCAAGTGTATTTTGAGGAATTTTTATTTCAGGTCAATAGGGATTAATTTGTATTATGTGCTTTTTAATTTTCAGAGAAGTAGGGCTTAATTTGTATTAGATCTCTGTTATTCTCCCGGTTAATAGGGCTTAATTTGTATTATATGCTTTGTTATCGATTGTATTTAGAGGAATTTTTATTCTGAATCAGTGGAATCACTTTCCTTGAATTCTGGAGTGAGGATAAATTAACAAGCCGTTGCAACGTTTCGGTTCTCCTGGAACCTTCTTCAGGCAGGCTTGTTATGATTTGAAATTAGTTAACCGAATAAGTTTGAGGATCCAAAAAAAATATGAGTATTGTTTAAAGGCTTTCTCTCAAAGAGCTGGAAGCAGATTTACTAAAATGGATTAAGCATCAAAAAAATATGATTAGTGTTTAAAGGCTTTCTCTCAAAGAGCTGGAAGCAGATTTACTAAAATAGATTAAGTATCAATAGAGTACGAGTAGTGTTTAAAGGCTTTCTCTCAAAGAGCTGGAAGCAGATTTACTAAAATAGATTAAGCATCAAAAGAGTATGATTAGTGTTTAAAGGCTTTCTCTCAAAGAGCTGGAAGCAGTGAGTGAGCTTTTGCCTCCTCAACTGTCCTTTTTTATAGTATAGGGGGCGGGACTCTGTTTGAATGGGCCAATAGGAGGCTCTCCGTTTGAATGGGCCAATAGGAGGCTCTCCCATGTTTTTGTGGTTGTTTTAATCATCTGTAGTGGGGCTTTTTGCATTGTTTTATTTTGATTTTAAACTAATGGTATTATTTATTTATTAAATTACTGTTTCCCACTTTTGTACTGTGGGTTTTCCATTATTTATTTATTTATTTATTTCTCAATTTAGGTTTGAATTGTTTTAATCTCTTTTTTAATTCTTTTTTCTTTTTCTTTCAAGGGATTCTGGGGTGGCATAGGTATGCCTTTGCCCGTGTTTGTCCTTATTGGGAGTTGTGATTAATCAAATAATGATTCTTATGAACAGGCCGACCAGGAGGGAAAAGAACAGTAGAGCGAATTGCAAACATGAGGCACGGGCCGATTAGGGTTGGGGTTAGGGTTAGCGGTTAGGGTTAGGGTTAGGGGGTTAGGGTTAGGGTTAGGGGGTTAGGGTTAGGGTTAGGGTTAAGGTTAGGGTTGGGGTTAGGGTTAGCGGTTAGGGTTAGGGTTTGGGGGTTAGGGTTAGGGTTAGGGGGTTAGGGTTAGGGTTAAGGTTAGGGTTAGGGTTAGGGTTTTAGGGTTGTGGTTAGGGTTAGGGGTTAGGGTTAGGGTTAGGGGGTTAGGGTTAGGGTTAGGGTTTTAGGGTTAGGGTTAGGGGTCAGGGTAGGCGCTAACCTGTATGCACTGTCCATCTAATGTCGCTCACTCCACTGGGTTTCACCCCCATGTCAGTCGGTCCATTCCCACCATTCTTTTTCTCTTTTGTTTTTTTCTACAGGAACTATACTGGCACGGGTCGGCCTACGGAACGGCGACCCGGAAAGAGTTCCCTCGGACTCAGTGAGTATATTTTTGGGGTCATGTCGTGTGAGCATGCCGTGTGTCTTTTTTCTTGTGCCTCCCGGTGGGATTGAGTCTTTGTTGAGCCTGTCGGGCTGTAGTGGAGTGACCCGGATTCCCCTTCGTGCGTCGGAACTGGCCCGTTCGCGGTCCCTGATAGGGATAGGATGATTTTCCTGTCTGGTACAGGAGTTTGGGCGGACGCTGGGAGCGTGTCGTACTCGCGGGGAGGCCGGGCAGTTAAGAGAAATGTCCGGAAGGCTGCCCGCGTCCTCGTGGTCGACGGAGGACACATCGCTCTGCGGGTCAGTCATCGTGGACCTCGTTTGTTTTCTCCGCGGGGCGGATGCTTCAGACTCCTGTTCGGCCTCTGAGCTTTCGAACAGAGTCTCGAGGTTCAGCGGAGCTACCGTCATCTCCGCGTACTCTTTGGCCTCGTCGACCGTCTGGCGCTTGAGTTTTGTACCGAAGGTACGTTCGGCCCACTGGGCGGCTTTGTCGAAGGAACGGTCAAACCCTTCGCATCCGATGCGTTCGAGCTTGTTCCCCTCTTCGGACAACGCTTTCGTGTAGTGGCTATTCAGAATCTCGATGGTGTTCTGAGCCCACTTTTTTGCATTGTCCTCAATGAGGGCTTGCGTGGCGGCGTTTGGCAAAGCCGGTTTGATTACCTCTGATAGGTATTTTACAATCTCGCCGATCGCAGGAGGCTGCCCTTGGCATATATTGTTCATGTGATGTTTCAATTTTATGATCTTGAACGACGTGCGGACCGAGTCGATATGAGGGTCCGTAGACCGTTTCGGCTTTTGGTTCTGCCGGTGATGTGATTTTTTGTTTTTGGGGTGCGAGCGCACCATATACTGAGGCCCCGAGGTACAGGGCCTCGAACGGGCCCGGGGTTCAAAAGATTGCGGCCTGTCGGGCCGACGATCAAAGTCACGATAGTGAGTAGGGGCCGTGCTCCTACGGCCTCCGTATTTGACCATCTCCGCGTAGGAGAGCACTCTTTCCGCCTGTGCGCGGCGCTCTATGTCGCGGTGGTAACGGGGCGTAGGCCGAGCCATGCTCTGGACGGCACGTTTGCGTCCGCGTGTGACCATAGTCCAACCGTCTCTCTCTGGCCAAACCATGGTTTAAGTGTCTTCTCCTTTTTAATATATATGTGTACGTGTGTTAGTAGATTTGTTGTGGATCTGAATTGATCGAATTGGACCTTTTTTCTATGTTTTTTAGGTGTGAGAGGACTCTTGGGGAGATTGATACCAGGTAAGTAGGCTTATTTATTATTTTTTAATGTTTTTTTGTGTTCTCAGGTAAGTAGGATCTTAATCAGTATCATGTACTTTTTTATTTTCAGGAAAATGGGGCTCGATTTGTGTTAGGTGCTTTTTAAGTAATTGTGGAATTATGTATTATATGCTATATTATCAAGTGTATTTTGAGGAATTTTTATTTCAGGTCAATAGGGATTAATTTGTATTATGTGCTTTTTAATTTTCAGAGAAGTAGGGCTTAATTTGTATTAGATCTCTGTTATTCTCCCGGTTAATAGGGCTTAATTTGTATTATATGCTTTGTTATCGATTGTATTTAGAGGAATTTTTATTCTGAATCAGTGGAATCACTTTCCTTGAATTCTGGAGTGAGGATAAATTAACAAGCCGTTGCAACGTTTCGGTTCTCCTGGAACCTTCTTCAGGCAGGCTTGTTATGATTTGAAATTAGTTAACCGAATAAGTTTGAGGATCCAAAAAAAATATGAGTATTGTTTAAAGGCTTTCTCTCAAAGAGCTGGAAGCAGATTTACTAAAATGGATTAAGCATCAAAAAAATATGATTAGTGTTTAAAGGCTTTCTCTCAAAGAGCTGGAAGCAGATTTACTAAAATAGATTAAGTATCAATAGAGTACGAGTAGTGTTTAAAGGCTTTCTCTCAAAGAGCTGGAAGCAGATTTACTAAAATAGATTAAGCATCAAAAGAGTATGATTAGTGTTTAAAGGCTTTCTCTCAAAGAGCTGGAAGCAGTGAGTGAGCTTTTGCCTCCTCAACTGTCCTTTTTTATAGTATAGGGGGCGGGACTCTGTTTGAATGGGCCAATAGGAGGCTCTCCGTTTGAATGGGCCAATAGGAGGCTCTCCCATGTTTTTGTGGTTGTTTTAATCATCTGTAGTGGGGCTTTTTGCATTGTTTTATTTTGATTTTAAACTAATGGTATTATTTATTTATTAAATTACTGTTTCCCACTTTTGTACTGTGGGTTTTCCATTATTTATTTATTTATTTATTTCTCAATTTAGGTTTGAATTGTTTTAATCTCTTTTTTAATTCTTTTTTCTTTTTCTTTCAAGGGATTCTGGGGTGGCATAGGTATGCCTTTGCCCGTGTTTGTCCTTATTGGGAGTTGTGATTAATCAAATAATGATTCTTATGAACAGGCCGACCAGGAGGGAAAAGAACAGTAGAGCGAATTGCAAACATGAGGCACGGGCCGATTAGGGTTGGGGTTAGGGTTAGCGGTTAGGGTTAGGGTTAGGGGGTTAGGGTTAGGGTTAGGGGGTTAGGGTTAGGGTTAGGGTTAAGGTTAGGGTTGGGGTTAGGGTTAGCGGTTAGGGTTAGGGTTTGGGGGTTAGGGTTAGGGTTAGGGGGTTAGGGTTAGGGTTAAGGTTAGGGTTAGGGTTAGGGTTTTAGGGTTGTGGTTAGGGTTAGGGGTTAGGGTTAGGGTTAGGGGGTTAGGGTTAGGGTTAGGGTTTTAGGGTTAGGGTTAGGGGTCAGGGTAGGCGCTAACCTGTATGCACTGTCCATCTAATGTCGCTCACTCCACTGGGTTTCACCCCCATGTCAGTCGGTCCATTCCCACCATTCTTTTTCTCTTTTGTTTTTTTCTACAGGAACTATACTGGCACGGGTCGGCCTACGGAACGGCGACCCGGAAAGAGTTCCCTCGGACTCAGTGAGTATATTTTTGGGGTCATGTCGTGTGAGCATGCCGTGTGTCTTTTTTCTTGTGCCTCCCGGTGGGATTGAGTCTTTGTTGAGCCTGTCGGGCTGTAGTGGAGTGACCCGGATTCCCCTTCGTGCGTCGGAACTGGCCCGTTCGCGGTCCCTGATAGGGATAGGATGATTTTCCTGTCTGGTACAGGAGTTTGGGCGGACGCTGGGAGCGTGTCGTACTCGCGGGGAGGCCGGGCAGTTAAGAGAAATGTCCGGAAGGCTGCCCGCGTCCTCGTGGTCGACGGAGGACACATCGCTCTGCGGGTCAGTCATCGTGGACCTCGTTTGTTTTCTCCGCGGGGCGGATGCTTCAGACTCCTGTTCGGCCTCTGAGCTTTCGAACAGAGTCTCGAGGTTCAGCGGAGCTACCGTCATCTCCGCGTACTCTTTGGCCTCGTCGACCGTCTGGCGCTTGAGTTTTGTACCGAAGGTACGTTCGGCCCACTGGGCGGCTTTGTCGAAGGAACGGTCAAACCCTTCGCATCCGATGCGTTCGAGCTTGTTCCCCTCTTCGGACAACGCTTTCGTGTAGTGGCTATTCAGAATCTCGATGGTGTTCTGAGCCCACTTTTTTGCATTGTCCTCAATGAGGGCTTGCGTGGCGGCGTTTGGCAAAGCCGGTTTGATTACCTCTGATAGGTATTTTACAATCTCGCCGATCGCAGGAGGCTGCCCTTGGCATATATTGTTCATGTGATGTTTCAATTTTATGATCTTGAACGACGTGCGGACCGAGTCGATATGAGGGTCCGTAGACCGTTTCGGCTTTTGGTTCTGCCGGTGATGTGATTTTTTGTTTTTGGGGTGCGAGCGCACCATATACTGAGGCCCCGAGGTACAGGGCCTCGAACGGGCCCGGGGTTCAAAAGATTGCGGCCTGTCGGGCCGACGATCAAAGTCACGATAGTGAGTAGGGGCCGTGCTCCTACGGCCTCCGTATTTGACCATCTCCGCGTAGGAGAGCACTCTTTCCGCCTGTGCGCGGCGCTCTATGTCGCGGTGGTAACGGGGCGTAGGCCGAGCCATGCTCTGGACGGCACGTTTGCGTCCGCGTGTGACCATAGTCCAACCGTCTCTCTCTGGCCAAACCATGGTTTAAGTGTCTTCTCCTTTTTAATATATATGTGTACGTGTGTTAGTAGATTTGTTGTGGATCTGAATTGATCGAATTGGACCTTTTTTCTATGTTTTTTAGGTGTGAGAGGACTCTTGGGGAGATTGATACCAGGTAAGTAGGCTTATTTATTATTTTTTAATGTTTTTTTGTGTTCTCAGGTAAGTAGGATCTTAATCAGTATCATGTACTTTTTTATTTTCAGGAAAATGGGGCTCGATTTGTGTTAGGTGCTTTTTAAGTAATTGTGGAATTATGTATTATATGCTATATTATCAAGTGTATTTTGAGGAATTTTTATTTCAGGTCAATAGGGATTAATTTGTATTATGTGCTTTTTAATTTTCAGAGAAGTAGGGCTTAATTTGTATTAGATCTCTGTTATTCTCCCGGTTAATAGGGCTTAATTTGTATTATATGCTTTGTTATCGATTGTATTTAGAGGAATTTTTATTCTGAATCAGTGGAATCACTTTCCTTGAATTCTGGAGTGAGGATAAATTAACAAGCCGTTGCAACGTTTCGGTTCTCCTGGAACCTTCTTCAGGCAGGCTTGTTATGATTTGAAATTAGTTAACCGAATAAGTTTGAGGATCCAAAAAAAATATGAGTATTGTTTAAAGGCTTTCTCTCAAAGAGCTGGAAGCAGATTTACTAAAATGGATTAAGCATCAAAAAAATATGATTAGTGTTTAAAGGCTTTCTCTCAAAGAGCTGGAAGCAGATTTACTAAAATAGATTAAGTATCAATAGAGTACGAGTAGTGTTTAAAGGCTTTCTCTCAAAGAGCTGGAAGCAGATTTACTAAAATAGATTAAGCATCAAAAGAGTATGATTAGTGTTTAAAGGCTTTCTCTCAAAGAGCTGGAAGCAGTGAGTGAGCTTTTGCCTCCTCAACTGTCCTTTTTTATAGTATAGGGGGCGGGACTCTGTTTGAATGGGCCAATAGGAGGCTCTCCGTTTGAATGGGCCAATAGGAGGCTCTCCCATGTTTTTGTGGTTGTTTTAATCATCTGTAGTGGGGCTTTTTGCATTGTTTTATTTTGATTTTAAACTAATGGTATTATTTATTTATTAAATTACTGTTTCCCACTTTTGTACTGTGGGTTTTCCATTATTTATTTATTTATTTATTTCTCAATTTAGGTTTGAATTGTTTTAATCTCTTTTTTAATTCTTTTTTCTTTTTCTTTCAAGGGATTCTGGGGTGGCATAGGTATGCCTTTGCCCGTGTTTGTCCTTATTGGGAGTTGTGATTAATCAAATAATGATTCTTATGAACAGGCCGACCAGGAGGGAAAAGAACAGTAGAGCGAATTGCAAACATGAGGCACGGGCCGATTAGGGTTGGGGTTAGGGTTAGCGGTTAGGGTTAGGGTTAGGGGGTTAGGGTTAGGGTTAGGGGGTTAGGGTTAGGGTTAGGGTTAAGGTTAGGGTTGGGGTTAGGGTTAGCGGTTAGGGTTAGGGTTTGGGGGTTAGGGTTAGGGTTAGGGGGTTAGGGTTAGGGTTAAGGTTAGGGTTAGGGTTAGGGTTTTAGGGTTGTGGTTAGGGTTAGGGGTTAGGGTTAGGGTTAGGGGGTTAGGGTTAGGGTTAGGGTTTTAGGGTTAGGGTTAGGGGTCAGGGTAGGCGCTAACCTGTATGCACTGTCCATCTAATGTCGCTCACTCCACTGGGTTTCACCCCCATGTCAGTCGGTCCATTCCCACCATTCTTTTTCTCTTTTGTTTTTTTCTACAGGAACTATACTGGCACGGGTCGGCCTACGGAACGGCGACCCGGAAAGAGTTCCCTCGGACTCAGTGAGTATATTTTTGGGGTCATGTCGTGTGAGCATGCCGTGTGTCTTTTTTCTTGTGCCTCCCGGTGGGATTGAGTCTTTGTTGAGCCTGTCGGGCTGTAGTGGAGTGACCCGGATTCCCCTTCGTGCGTCGGAACTGGCCCGTTCGCGGTCCCTGATAGGGATAGGATGATTTTCCTGTCTGGTACAGGAGTTTGGGCGGACGCTGGGAGCGTGTCGTACTCGCGGGGAGGCCGGGCAGTTAAGAGAAATGTCCGGAAGGCTGCCCGCGTCCTCGTGGTCGACGGAGGACACATCGCTCTGCGGGTCAGTCATCGTGGACCTCGTTTGTTTTCTCCGCGGGGCGGATGCTTCAGACTCCTGTTCGGCCTCTGAGCTTTCGAACAGAGTCTCGAGGTTCAGCGGAGCTACCGTCATCTCCGCGTACTCTTTGGCCTCGTCGACCGTCTGGCGCTTGAGTTTTGTACCGAAGGTACGTTCGGCCCACTGGGCGGCTTTGTCGAAGGAACGGTCAAACCCTTCGCATCCGATGCGTTCGAGCTTGTTCCCCTCTTCGGACAACGCTTTCGTGTAGTGGCTATTCAGAATCTCGATGGTGTTCTGAGCCCACTTTTTTGCATTGTCCTCAATGAGGGCTTGCGTGGCGGCGTTTGGCAAAGCCGGTTTGATTACCTCTGATAGGTATTTTACAATCTCGCCGATCGCAGGAGGCTGCCCTTGGCATATATTGTTCATGTGATGTTTCAATTTTATGATCTTGAACGACGTGCGGACCGAGTCGATATGAGGGTCCGTAGACCGTTTCGGCTTTTGGTTCTGCCGGTGATGTGATTTTTTGTTTTTGGGGTGCGAGCGCACCATATACTGAGGCCCCGAGGTACAGGGCCTCGAACGGGCCCGGGGTTCAAAAGATTGCGGCCTGTCGGGCCGACGATCAAAGTCACGATAGTGAGTAGGGGCCGTGCTCCTACGGCCTCCGTATTTGACCATCTCCGCGTAGGAGAGCACTCTTTCCGCCTGTGCGCGGCGCTCTATGTCGCGGTGGTAACGGGGCGTAGGCCGAGCCATGCTCTGGACGGCACGTTTGCGTCCGCGTGTGACCATAGTCCAACCGTCTCTCTCTGGCCAAACCATGGTTTAAGTGTCTTCTCCTTTTTAATATATATGTGTACGTGTGTTAGTAGATTTGTTGTGGATCTGAATTGATCGAATTGGACCTTTTTTCTATGTTTTTTAGGTGTGAGAGGACTCTTGGGGAGATTGATACCAGGTAAGTAGGCTTATTTATTATTTTTTTATGTTTTTTTGTGTTCTCAGGTAAGTAGGATCTTAATCAGTATCATGTACTTTTTTATTTTCAGGAAAATGGGGCTCGATTTGTGTTAGGTGCTTTTTAAGTAATTGTGGAATTATGTATTATATGCTATATTATCAAGTGTATTTTGAGGAATTTTTATTTCAGGTCAATAGGGATTAATTTGTATTATGTGCTTTTTAATTTTCAGAGAAGTAGGGCTTAATTTGTATTAGATCTCTGTTATTCTCCCGGTTAATAGGGCTTAATTTGTATTATATGCTTTGTTATCGATTGTATTTAGAGGAATTTTTATTCTGAATCAGTGGAATCACTTTCCTTGAATTCTGGAGTGAGGATAAATTAACAAGCCGTTGCAACGTTTCGGTTCTCCTGGAACCTTCTTCAGGCAGGCTTGTTATGATTTGAAATTAGTTAACCGAATAAGTTTGAGGATCCAAAAAAAATATGAGTATTGTTTAAAGGCTTTCTCTCAAAGAGCTGGAAGCAGATTTACTAAAATGGATTAAGCATCAAAAAAATATGATTAGTGTTTAAAGGCTTTCTCTCAAAGAGCTGGAAGCAGATTTACTAAAATAGATTAAGTATCAATAGAGTACGAGTAGTGTTTAAAGGCTTTCTCTCAAAGAGCTGGAAGCAGATTTACTAAAATAGATTAAGCATCAAAAGAGTATGATTAGTGTTTAAAGGCTTTCTCTCAAAGAGCTGGAAGCAGTGAGTGAGCTTTTGCCTCCTCAACTGTCCTTTTTTATAGTATAGGGGGCGGGACTCTGTTTGAATGGGCCAATAGGAGGCTCTCCGTTTGAATGGGCCAATAGGAGGCTCTCCCATGTTTTTGTGGTTGTTTTAATCATCTGTAGTGGGGCTTTTTGCATTGTTTTATTTTAATTTTAAACTAATGGTATTATTTATTTATTAAATTACTGTTTCCCACTTGTGTACTGTGGGTTTTACATTATTTATTTATTTATTTATTTAATTAATTATTTCTCAATTTAGGTTTGAATTGTTTTAATCTCTTTTTTAATTCTTTTTTCTTTTTCTTTCAAGGCATTGTGGGGTGGCATAGGTATGCCTTTGCCCGTGTTTGTCCTTATTGGGAGTTGTGATTAATCAAATGATGATTCTTATGAACAGGCCGACCAGAAGGGAAACGAACAGTAGAGCGAATTGCAAACATGAGGCACGGGCTGATTAGGGTTGGGGTTAGGGTTAGCGGTTAGGGTTAGGGTTAGGGGGTTAGGGTTAGGGTTAGGGGTGGGGGTTAGGGTTAGCGGTTAGGGTTAGGGTTAGGGGGTTAGGGTTAGGGTTAGGGGGTTAGGGTTAGGGTTAGGGGGTTAGGGTTAGGGTTAAGGTTAGGGTTAGGGTTAGGGTTAAGGTTAGGGTTAGGGTTAGGGTTAAGGTTAGGGTTAGGGTTAGGGGGTTAGGGTTAGGGTTAAGGTTAGGGTTAGGGTTTTAGGGTTAGGGTTAGGGGTCAGGGTAGGCGCTAACCTGTATGCACTGTCCATCTAATGTCGCTCACTCCACTGGGTTTCACCCCCATGTCAGTCGGTCCATTCCCACCATTCTTTTTCTCTTTTGTTTTTTTCTACAGGAACTATACTGGCACGGGTCGGCCTACGGAACGGCGACCCGGAAAGAGTTCCCTCGGACTCAGTGAGTATATTTTTGGGGTCATGTCGTGTGAGCATGCCGTGTGTCTTTTTTCTTGTGCCTCCCGGTGGGATTGAGTCTTTGTTGAGCCTGTCGGGCTGTAGTGGAGTGACCCGGATTCCCCTTCGTGCGTCGGAACTGGCCCGTTCGCGGTCCCTGATAGGGATAGGATGATTTTCCTGTCTGGTACAGGAGTTTGGGCGGACGCTGGGAGCGTGTCGTACTCGCGGGGAGGCCGGGCAGTTAAGAGAAATGTCCGGAAGGCTGCCCGCGTCCTCGTGGTCGACGGAGGACACATCGCTCTGCGGGTCAGTCATCGTGGACCTCGTTTGTTTTCTCTGCGGGGCGGATGTTTCAGACTCCTGTTCGGCCTCTGAGCTTTCGAACAGAGTCTCGAGGTTCAGCGGAGCTACCGTCATCTCCGCGTACTCTTTGGCCTCGTCGACCGTCTGGCGCTTGAGTTTTGTACCGAAGGTACGTTCGGCCCACTGGGCGGCTTTGTCGAAGGAACGGTCAAACCCTTCGCATCCGATGCGTTCGAGCTTGTTCCCCTCTTCGGACAACGCTTTCGTGTAGTGGCTATTCAGAATCTCGATGGTGTTCTGAGCCCACTTTTTTGCATTGTCCTCAATGAGGGCTTGCGTGGCGGCGTTTGGCAAAGCCGGTTTGATTACCTCCGATAGGTATTTTACAATCTCGCCGATCGCAGGAGGCTGCCCTTGGCATATATTGTTCATGTGATGTTTCAATTTTATGATCTTGAACGACGTGCGGACCGAGTCGATATGAGGGTCCGTAGACCGTTTCGGCTTTTGGTTCTGCCGGTGATGTGATTTTTTGTTTTTGGGGTGCGAGCGCACCATATACTGAGGCCCCGAGGTACAGGGCCTCGAACGGGCCCGGGGTTCAAAAGATTGCGGCCTGTCGGGCCGACGATCAAAGTCACGATAGTGAGTAGGGGCCGTGCTCCTACGGCCTCCGTATTTGACCATCTCCGCGTAGGAGAGCACTCTTTCCGCCTGTGCGCGGCGCTCTATGTCGCGGTGGTAACGGGGCGTAGGCCGAGCCATGCTCTGGACGGCACGTTTGCGTCCGCGTGTGACCATAGTCCAACCGTCTCTCTCTGGCCAAACCATGGTTTAAGTGTCTTCTCCTTTTTAATATATATGTGTACGTGTGTTAGTAGATTTGTTGTGGATCTGAATTGATCGAATTGGACCTTTTTTCTATGTTTTTTAGGTGTGAGAGGACTCTTGGGGAGATTGATACCAGGTAAGTAGGCTTATTTATTATTTTTTTATGTTTTTTTGTGTTCTCAGGTAAGTAGGATCTTAATCAGTATCATGTACTTTTTTATTTTCAGGAAAATGGGGCTCGATTTGTGTTAGGTGCTTTTTAAGTAATTGTGGAATTATGTATTATATGCTATATTATCAAGTGTATTTTGAGGAATTTTTATTTCAGGTCAATAGGGATTAATTTGTATTATGTGCTTTTTAATTTTCAGAGAAGTAGGGCTTAATTTGTATTAGATCTCTGTTATTCTCCCGGTTAATAGGGCTTAATTTGTATTATATGCTTTGTTATCGATTGTATTTAGAGGAATTTTTATTCTGAATCAGTGGAATCACTTTCCTTGAATTCTGGAGTGAGGATAAATTAACAAGCCGTTGCAACGTTTCGGTTCTCCTGGAACCTTCTTCAGGCAGGCTTGTTATGATTTGAAATTAGTTAACCGAATAAGTTTGAGGATCCAAAAAAAATATGAGTATTGTTTAAAGGCTTTCTCTCAAAGAGCTGGAAGCAGATTTACTAAAATGGATTAAGCATCAAAAAAATATGATTAGTGTTTAAAGGCTTTCTCTCAAAGAGCTGGAAGCAGATTTACTAAAATAGATTAAGTATCAATAGAGTACGAGTAGTGTTTAAAGGCTTTCTCTCAAAGAGCTGGAAGCAGATTTACTAAAATAGATTAAGCATCAAAAGAGTATGATTAGTGTTTAAAGGCTTTCTCTCAAAGAGCTGGAAGCAGTGAGTGAGCTTTTGCCTCCTCAACTGTCCTTTTTTATAGTATAGGGGGCGGGACTCTGTTTGAATGGGCCAATAGGAGGCTCTCCGTTTGAATGGGCCAATAGGAGGCTCTCCCATGTTTTTGTGGTTGTTTTAATCATCTGTAGTGGGGCTTTTTGCATTGTTTTATTTTGATTTTAAACTAATGGTATTATTTATTTATTAAATTACTGTTTCCCACTTTTGTACTGTGGGTTTTCCATTATTTATTTATTTATTTATTTCTCAATTTAGGTTTGAATTGTTTTAATCTCTTTTTTAATTCTTTTTTCTTTTTCTTTCAAGGGATTCTGGGGTGGCATAGGTATGCCTTTGCCCGTGTTTGTCCTTATTGGGAGTTGTGATTAATCAAATAATGATTCTTATGAACAGGCCGACCAGGAGGGAAAAGAACAGTAGAGCGAATTGCAAACATGAGGCACGGGCCGATTAGGGTTGGGGTTAGGGTTAGCGGTTAGGGTTGGGGTTAGGGTTAGCGGTTAGGGTTAGGGTTAGGGGGTTAGGGTTAGGGTTAGGGGGTTAGGGTTAAGGTTAGGGTTGGGGTTAGGGTTAGCGGTTAGGGTTAGGGTTAGGGGGTTAGGGTTAGGGTTAGGGGGTTAGGGTTAGGGTTAAGGTTAGGGTTAGGGTTAGGGTTAAGGTTAGGGTTAGGGTTTTAGGGTTGGGGTTAGGGTTAGGGTTAAGGTTAGGGTTAGGGTTAGGGTTTTAGGGTTAGGGTTAGGGGTCAGGGTAGGCGCTAACCTGTATGCACTGTCCATCTAATGTCGCTCACTCCACTGGGTTTCACCCCCATGTCAGTCGGTCCATTCCCACCATTCTTTTTCTCTTTTGTTTTTTTCTACAGGAACTATACTGGCACGGGTCGGCCTACGGAACGGCGACCCGGAAAGAGTTCCCTCGGACTCAGTGAGTATATTTTTGGGGTCATGTCGTGTGAGCATGCCGTGTGTCTTTTTTCTTGTGCCTCCCGGTGGGATTGAGTCTTTGTTGAGCCTGTCAGGCTGTAGTGGAGTGACCCGGATTCCCCTTCGTGCGTCGGAACTGGCCCGTTCGCGGTCCCTGATAGGGATAGGATGTTTTTCCTGTCTGGTACAGGAGTTTGGGCGGACGCTGGGAGCGTGTCGTACTCGCGGGGGGGCCGGGCAGTTAAGAGAAATGTCCGGAAGGCTGCCCGCGTCCTCGTAGCCGACGGAGGACACATCGCTCTGCGGGTCAGTCATCGTGGACCTCGTTTGTTTTCTCTGCGGGGCGGATGTTTCAGACTCCTGTTCGGCCTCTGAGCTTTCGAACAGAGTCTCGAGGTTCAGCGGAGCTACCGTCATCTCCGCGTACTCTTTGGCCTCGTCGACCGTCTGGCGCTTGAGTTTTGTACCGAAGGTACGTTCGGCCCACTGGGCGGCTTTGTCGAAGGAGCGGTCAAACCCTTCGCATCCGATGCGTTCGAGCTTGTTCCCCTCTTCGGACAACGCTTTCGTGTAGTGGCTATTCAGAATATCGATGGTGTTCTGAGCCCACTTTTTTGCATTGTCCTCAATGAGGGCTTGCGTGGCGGCGTTTGGCAAAGCCGGTTTGATTACCTCTGATAGGTATTTTACAATCTCGCCGATCGCAGGAGGCTGCCCTTGGCATATATTGTTCATGTGATGTTTCAATTTTATGATCTTGAACGACGTGCGGACCGAGTCGATGTGAGGGTCCGTAGACCGTTTCGGCTTTTGGTTCTGCCGGTGATGTGATTTTTTGTTTTTGGGGTGCGAGCGCACCATATACTGAGGCCCCGAGGTACAGGGCCTCGAACGGGCCCGGGGTTCAAAAGATTGCGGCCTGTCGGGCCGACGATCAAAGTCACGATAGTGAGTAGGGGCCGTGCTCCTACGGCCTCCGTATTTGACCATCTCCGCGTAGGAGAGCACTCTTTCCGCCTGTGCGCGGCGCTCTATGTCGCGGTGGTAACGGGGCGTAGGCCGAGCCATGCTCTGGACGGCACGTTTGCGTCCGCGTGTGACCATAGTCCAACCGTCTCTCTCTGGCCAAACCATGGTTTAAGTGTCTTCTCCTTTTTAATATATATGTGTACGTGTGTTCGTAGATTTGTTGTGGATGTAAATTGATCAAATTGGACCTTTTTTCTATGTTTTAGGTGTGAGAGGACTCTTGGGGAGATTGGAACCAGGTAAGTAGGCTTATTTGTTATTTTTTTTATGTTTTTTTGTGTTCTCAGGTAAGTAGGATCTTAATTAGTATCATGTACTTTTTTATTTTTTTATTTTAGGAAAATGGGGCTCTATTTGTGTTAGGTGCTTTTTAAGTAATTGTGGAATTATGTATTATATACTATATTATCAAGTGTATTTTGAGGAATTTTTATTTCAGGTCAATAGGGATTGATTTGTATTATGTGCTTTTTAATTTTCAGAGAAGTAGGGCTTAATTTGTATTAGATATCTGTTATTCTCCCGGTTAATAGGGCTTAATTTGTATTATATGCTTTGTTATCAATTGTATTTAGAGGAATTTTTATTCTGAATCAGTGGAATCACTTTCCTTGAATTCTGGAGTGAGGATAAATTAACAAGCCGTTGCAACGTTTCGGTTCTCCTGGAACCTTCTTCAGGCAGGCTTGTTATGATTTGAAATTAGTTGAATAAGTTTGAGGATCCAAAAAAAAAAAAAAAAAAAAAAAAAAAAAAAAAAAAAAAATATGAGTATTGTTTACAGGCTTTCTCTCAAAGAGCTGGAAGCAGATTTACTAAAATAGATTAAGCATCAAAAGAATATGATTAGTGTTTAAAGGCTTTCTCTCAGAGAGCTGGAAGCAGATTTACTAAAATGGATTAAGCATCAAAAGAATATGATTAGTGTTTAAAGGCTTTCTCTCAAAGAGCTGTAAGCAGATTTACTAAAATAGATTAAGTATCAATAGAGTACGAGTAGTGTTTAAAGGCTTTGTCTCAAAGAGCTGGAAGCAGATTTACTAAAATAGATTAAGCATCAGAAGAGTATGATTAGTGTTTAAAGGCTTTCTCTCAAAGAGCTGGAAGCAGTGAGTGAGCTTTTGCCTCCTCAACTGTCCCTTTTTATAGTATAGGGGGCGGGACTCTGTTTGAATGGGCCAATAGGAGGCTCTCTGTTTGAATGGGCCAATAGGAGGCTCTCCCATGTTTTTGTGGTTGTTTTAATCATCTGTAGTGGGGCTTTTTGCATTGTTTTATTTTAATTTTAAACTAATGGTATTATTTATTTATTAAATTACTGTTTCCCACTTGTGTACTGTGGGTTTTACATTATTTATTTATTAATTTATTTATTTAATTATTTCTCAATTTAGGTTTGAATTGTTTTGATCTCTTTTTTAATTCTTTTTTCTTTTTCTTTCAAGGCATTCTGGGGTGGCATAGGTATGCCTTTGCCCGTGTTTGTCCTTATTGGGAGTTGTGATTAATCAAATGATGATTCTTATGAACAGGCCGACCAGAAGGGAAACGAACAGTAGAGCGAATTGCAAACATGAGGCACGGGCTGATTAGGGTTGGGGTTAGGGTTAGCGGTTAGGGTTAGGGTTAGGGGGTTAGGGTTAGGGTTAGGGGGTTAGGGTTAGGGTTAAGGTTAGGGTTAGGGTTAGGGTTAAGGTTAGGGTTAGGGTTTTAGGGTTGGGGTTAGGGTTAGGGTTAAGGTTAGGGTTAGGGTTAGGGTTTTAGGGTTAGGGTTAGGGGTCAGGGTAGGCGCTAACCTGTATGCACTGTCCATCTAATGTCGCTCACTCCACTGGGTTTCACCCCCATGTCAGTCGGTCCATTCCCACCATTCTTTTTCTCTTTTGTTTTTTTCTACAGGAACTATACTGGCACGGGTCGGCCTACGGAACGGCGACCCGGAAAGAGTTCCCTCGGACTCAGTGAGTATATTTTTGGGGTCATGTCGTGTGAGCATGCCGTGTGTCTTTTTTCTTGTGCCTCCCGGTGGGATTGAGTCTTTGTTGAGCCTGTCAGGCTGTAGTGGAGTGACCCGGATTCCCCTTCGTGCGTCGGAACTGGCCCGTTCGCGGTCCCTGATAGGGATAGGATGTTTTTCCTGTCTGGTACAGGAGTTTGGGCGGACGCTGGGAGCGTGTCGTACTCGCGGGGGGGCCGGGCAGTTAAGAGAAATGTCCGGAAGGCTGCCCGCGTCCTCGTAGCCGACGGAGGACACATCGCTCTGCGGGTCAGTCATCGTGGACCTCGTTTGTTTTCTCTGCGGGGCGGATGTTTCAGACTCCTGTTCGGCCTCTGAGCTTTCGAACAGAGTCTCGAGGTTCAGCGGAGCTACCGTCATCTCCGCGTACTCTTTGGCCTCGTCGACCGTCTGGCGCTTGAGTTTTGTACCGAAGGTACGTTCGGCCCACTGGGCGGCTTTGTCGAAGGAGCGGTCAAACCCTTCGCATCCGATGCGTTCGAGCTTGTTCCCCTCTTCGGACAACGCTTTCGTGTAGTGGCTATTCAGAATATCGATGGTGTTCTGAGCCCACTTTTTTGCATTGTCCTCAATGAGGGCTTGCGTGGCGGCGTTTGGCAAAGCCGGTTTGATTACCTCTGATAGGTATTTTACAATCTCGCCGATCGCAGGAGGCTGCCCTTGGCATATATTGTTCATGTGATGTTTCAATTTTATGATCTTGAACGACGTGCGGACCGAGTCGATGTGAGGGTCCGTAGACCGTTTCGGCTTTTGGTTCTGCCGGTGATGTGATTTTTTGTTTTTGGGGTGCGAGCGCACCATATACTGAGGCCCCGAGGTACAGGGCCTCGAACGGGCCCGGGGTTCAAAAGATTGCGGCCTGTCGGGCCGACGATCAAAGTCACGATAGTGAGTAGGGGCCGTGCTCCTACGGCCTCCGTATTTGACCATCTCCGCGTAGGAGAGCACTCTTTCCGCCTGTGCGCGGCGCTCTATGTCGCGGTGGTAACGGGGCGTAGGCCGAGCCATGCTCTGGACGGCACGTTTGCGTCCGCGTGTGACCATAGTCCAACCGTCTCTCTCTGGCCAAACCATGGTTTAAGTGTCTTCTCCTTTTTAATATATATGTGTACGTGTGTTCGTAGATTTGTTGTGGATGTAAATTGATCAAATTGGACCTTTTTTCTATGTTTTAGGTGTGAGAGGACTCTTGGGGAGATTGGAACCAGGTAAGTAGGCTTATTTGTTATTTTTTTTATGTTTTTTTGTGTTCTCAGGTAAGTAGGATCTTAATTAGTATCATGTACTTTTTTATTTTTTTATTTTAGGAAAATGGGGCTCTATTTGTGTTAGGTGCTTTTTAAGTAATTGTGGAATTATGTATTATATACTATATTATCAAGTGTATTTTGAGGAATTTTTATTTCAGGTCAATAGGGATTGATTTGTATTATGTGCTTTTTAATTTTCAGAGAAGTAGGGCTTAATTTGTATTAGATATCTGTTATTCTCCCGGTTAATAGGGCTTAATTTGTATTATATGCTTTGTTATCAATTGTATTTAGAGGAATTTTTATTCTGAATCAGTGGAATCACTTTCCTTGAATTCTGGAGTGAGGATAAATTAACAAGCCGTTGCAACGTTTCGGTTCTCCTGGAACCTTCTTCAGGCAGGCTTGTTATGATTTGAAATTAGTTGAATAAGTTTGAGGATCCAAAAAAAAAAAAAAAAAAAAAAAAAAAAAAAAAAAAAAAAAAAAAAAAAAAAATATGAGTATTGTTTACAGGCTTTCTCTCAAAGAGCTGGAAGCAGATTTACTAAAATAGATTAAGCATCAAAAGAATATGATTAGTGTTTAAAGGCTTTCTCTCAAAGAGCTGGAAGCAGATTTACTAAAATGGATTAAGCATCAAAAGAATATGATTAGTGTTTAAAGGCTTTCTCTCAAAGAGCTGTAAGCAGATTTACTAAAATAGATTAAGTATCAATAGAGTACGAGTAGTGTTTAAAGGCTTTGTCTCAAAGAGCTGGAAGCAGATTTACTAAAATAGATTAAGCATCAGAAGAGTATGATTAGTGTTTAAAGGCTTTCTCTCAAAGAGCTGGAAGCAGTGAGTGAGCTTTTGCCTCCTCAACTGTCCCTTTTTATAGTATAGGGGGCGGGACTCTGTTTGAATGGGCCAATAGGAGGCTCTCTGTTTGAATGGGCCAATAGGAGGCTCTCCCATGTTTTTGTGGTTGTTTTAATCATCTGTAGTGGGGCTTTTTGCATTGTTTTATTTTAATTTTAAACTAATGGTATTATTTATTTATTAAATTACTGTTTCCCACTTGTGTACTGTGGGTTTTACATTATTTATTTATTTATTTATTTATTTAATTATTTCTCAATTTAGGTTTGAATTGTTTTGATCTCTTTTTTAATTCTTTTTTCTTTTTCTTTCAAGGCATTCTGGGGTGGCATAGGTATGCCTTTGCCCGTGTTTGTCCTTATTGGGAGTTGTGATTAATCAAATGATGATTCTTATGAACAGGCCGACCAGAAGGGAAACGAACAGTAGAGCGAATTGCAAACATGAGGCACGGGCTGATTAGGGTTGGGGTTAGGGTTAGCGGTTAGGGTTAGGGTTAGGGGGTTAGGGTTAGGGTTAGGGGGTTAGGGTTAGGGTTAAGGTTAGGGTTAGGGTTAGGGTTAAGGTTAGGGTTAGGGTTTTAGGGTTGGGGTTAGGGTTAGGGTTAAGGTTAGGGTTAGGGTTAGGGTTTTAGGGTTAGGGTTAGGGGTCAGGGTAGGCGCTAACCTGTATGCACTGTCCATCTAATGTCGCTCACTCCACTGGGTTTCACCCCCATGTCAGTCGGTCCATTCCCACCATTCTTTTTCTCTTTTGTTTTTTTCTACAGGAACTATACTGGCACGGGTCGGCCTACGGAACGGCGACCCGGAAAGAGTTCCCTCGGACTCAGTGAGTATATTTTTGGGGTCATGTCGTGTGAGCATGCCGTGTGTCTTTTTTCTTGTGCCTCCCGGTGGGATTGAGTCTTTGTTGAGCCTGTCAGGCTGTAGTGGAGTGACCCGGATTCCCCTTCGTGCGTCGGAACTGGCCCGTTCGCGGTCCCTGATAGGGATAGGATGTTTTTCCTGTCTGGTACAGGAGTTTGGGCGGACGCTGGGAGCGTGTCGTACTCGCGGGGGGGCCGGGCAGTTAAGAGAAATGTCCGGAAGGCTGCCCGCGTCCTCGTAGCCGACGGAGGACACATCGCTCTGCGGGTCAGTCATCGTGGACCTCGTTTGTTTTCTCTGCGGGGCGGATGTTTCAGACTCCTGTTCGGCCTCTGAGCTTTCGAACAGAGTCTCGAGGTTCAGCGGAGCTACCGTCATCTCCGCGTACTCTTTGGCCTCGTCGACCGTCTGGCGCTTGAGTTTTGTACCGAAGGTACGTTCGGCCCACTGGGCGGCTTTGTCGAAGGAGCGGTCAAACCCTTCGCATCCGATGCGTTCGAGCTTGTTCCCCTCTTCGGACAACGCTTTCGTGTAGTGGCTATTCAGAATATCGATGGTGTTCTGAGCCCACTTTTTTGCATTGTCCTCAATGAGGGCTTGCGTGGCGGCGTTTGGCAAAGCCGGTTTGATTACCTCTGATAGGTATTTTACAATCTCGCCGATCGCAGGAGGCTGCCCTTGGCATATATTGTTCATGTGATGTTTCAATTTTATGATCTTGAACGACGTGCGGACCGAGTCGATGTGAGGGTCCGTAGACCGTTTCGGCTTTTGGTTCTGCCGGTGATGTGATTTTTTGTTTTTGGGGTGCGAGCGCACCATATACTGAGGCCCCGAGGTACAGGGCCTCGAACGGGCCCGGGGTTCAAAAGATTGCGGCCTGTCGGGCCGACGATCAAAGTCACGATAGTGAGTAGGGGCCGTGCTCCTACGGCCTCCGTATTTGACCATCTCCGCGTAGGAGAGCACTCTTTCCGCCTGTGCGCGGCGCTCTATGTCGCGGTGGTAACGGGGCGTAGGCCGAGCCATGCTCTGGACGGCACGTTTGCGTCCGCGTGTGACCATAGTCCAACCGTCTCTCTCTGGCCAAACCATGGTTTAAGTGTCTTCTCCTTTTTAATATATATGTGTACGTGTGTTCGTAGATTTGTTGTGGATGTAAATTGATCAAATTGGACCTTTTTTCTATGTTTTAGGTGTGAGAGGACTCTTGGGGAGATTGGAACCAGGTAAGTAGGCTTATTTGTTATTTTTTTTATGTTTTTTTGTGTTCTCAGGTAAGTAGGATCTTAATTAGTATCATGTACTTTTTTATTTTTTTATTTTAGGAAAATGGGGCTCTATTTGTGTTAGGTGCTTTTTAAGTAATTGTGGAATTATGTATTATATGCTATATTATCAAGTGTATTTTGAGGAATTTTTATTTCAGGTCAATAGGGATTGATTTGTATTATGTGCTTTTTAATTTTCAGAGAAGTAGGGCTTAATTTGTATTAGATATCTGTTATTCTCCCGGTTAATAGGGCTTAATTTGTATTATATGCTTTGTTATCAATTGTATTTAGAGGAATTTTTATTCTGAATCAGTGGAATCACTTTCCTTGAATTCTGGAGTGAGGATAAATTAACAAGCCGTTGCAACGTTTCGGTTCTCCTGGAACCTTCTTCAGGCAGGCTTGTTATGATTTGAAATTAGTTGAATAAGTTTGAGGATCCAAAAAAAAAAAAAAAAAAAAAAAAAAAAAAAAAAAAATATGAGTATTGTTTACAGGCTTTCTCTCAAAGAGCTGGAAGCAGATTTACTAAAATAGATTAAGCATCAAAAGAATATGATTAGTGTTTAAAGGCTTTCTCTCAAAGAGCTGGAAGCAGATTTACTAAAATGGATTAAGCATCAAAAGAATATGATTAGTGTTTAAAGGCTTTCTCTCAAAGAGCTGTAAGCAGATTTACTAAAATAGATTAAGTATCAATAGAGTACGAGTAGTGTTTAAAGGCTTTGTCTCAAAGAGCTGGAAGCAGATTTACTAAAATAGATTAAGCATCAGAAGAGTATGATTAGTGTTTAAAGGCTTTCTCTCAAAGAGCTGGAAGCAGTGAGTGAGCTTTTGCCTCCTCAACTGTCCCTTTTTATAGTATAGGGGGCGGGACTCTGTTTGAATGGGCCAATAGGAGGCTCTCTGTTTGAATGGGCCAATAGGAGGCTCTCCCATGTTTTTGTGGTTGTTTTAATCATCTGTAGTGGGGCTTTTTGCATTGTTTTATTTTAATTTTAAACTAATGGTATTATTTATTTATTAAATTACTGTTTCCCACTTGTGTACTGTGGGTTTTACATTATTTATTTATTTATTTATTTATTTAATTATTTCTCAATTTAGGTTTGAATTGTTTTGATCTCTTTTTTAATTCTTTTTTCTTTTTCTTTCAAGGCATTCTGGGGTGGCATAGGTATGCCTTTGCCCGTGTTTGTCCTTATTGGGAGTTGTGATTAATCAAATGATGATTCTTATGAACAGGCCGACCAGAAGGGAAACGAACAGTAGAGCGAATTGCAAACATGAGGCACGGGCTGATTAGGGTTGGGGTTAGGGTTAGCGGTTAGGGTTAGGGTTAGGGGGTTAGGGTTAGGGTTAGGGGGTTAGGGTTAGGGTTAAGGTTAGGGTTAGGGTTAGGGTTAAGGTTAGGGTTAGGGTTTTAGGGTTGGGGTTAGGGTTAGGGTTAAGGTTAGGGTTAGGGTTAGGGTTTTAGGGTTAGGGTTAGGGGTCAGGGTAGGCGCTAACCTGTATGCACTGTCCATCTAATGTCGCTCACTCCACTGGGTTTCACCCCCATGTCAGTCGGTCCATTCCCACCATTCTTTTTCTCTTTTGTTATTTTCTACAGGAACTATACTGGCACGGGTCGGCCTACGGAACGGCGACCCGGAAAGAGTTCCCTCGGACTCAGTGAGTATATTTTTGGGGTCATGTCGTGTGAGCATGCCGTGTGTCTTTTTTCTTGTGCCTCCCGGTGGGATTGAGTCTTTGTTGAGCCTGTCAGGCTGTAGTGGAGTGACCCGGATTCCCCTTCGTGCGTCGGAACTGGCCCGTTCGCGGTCCCTGATAGGGATAGGATGTTTTTCCTGTCTGGTACAGGAGTTTGGGCGGACGCTGGGAGCGTGTCGTACTCGCGGGGGGGCCGGGCAGTTAAGAGAAATGTCCGGAAGGCTGCCCGCGTCCTCGTAGCCGACGGAGGACACATCGCTCTGCGGGTCAGTCATCGTGGACCTCGTTTGTTTTCTCTGCGGGGCGGATGTTTCAGACTCCTGTTCGGCCTCTGAGCTTTCGAACAGAGTCTCGAGGTTCAGCGGAGCTACCGTCATCTCCGCGTACTCTTTGGCCTCGTCGACCGTCTGGCGCTTGAGTTTTGTACCGAAGGTACGTTCGGCCCACTGGGCGGCTTTGTCGAAGGAGCGGTCAAACCCTTCGCATCCGATGCGTTCGAGCTTGTTCCCCTCTTCGGACAACGCTTTCGTGTAGTGGCTATTCAGAATATCGATGGTGTTCTGAGCCCACTTTTTTGCATTGTCCTCAATGAGGGCTTGCGTGGCGGCGTTTGGCAAAGCCGGTTTGATTACCTCTGATAGGTATTTTACAATCTCGCCGATCGCAGGAGGCTGCCCTTGGCATATATTGTTCATGTGATGTTTCAATTTTATGATCTTGAACGACGTGCGGACCGAGTCGATGTGAGGGTCCGTAGACCGTTTCGGCTTTTGGTTCTGCCGGTGATGTGATTTTTTGTTTTTGGGGTGCGAGCGCACCATATACTGAGGCCCCGAGGTACAGGGCCTCGAACGGGCCCGGGGTTCAAAAGATTGCGGCCTGTCGGGCCGACGATCAAAGTCACGATAGTGAGTAGGGGCCGTGCTCCTACGGCCTCCGTATTTGACCATCTCCGCGTAGGAGAGCACTCTTTCCGCCTGTGCGCGGCGCTCTATGTCGCGGTGGTAACGGGGCGTAGGCCGAGCCATGCTCTGGACGGCACGTTTGCGTCCGCGTGTGACCATAGTCCAACCGTCTCTCTCTGGCCAAACCATGGTTTAAGTGTCTTCTCCTTTTTAATATATATGTGTACGTGTGTTCGTAGATTTGTTGTGGATGTAAATTGATCAAATTGGACCTTTTTTCTATGTTTTAGGTGTGAGAGGACTCTTGGGGAGATTGGAACCAGGTAAGTAGGCTTATTTGTTATTTTTTTATGTTTTTTTGTGTTCTCAGGTAAGTAGGATCTTAATTAGTATCATGTACTTTTTTATTTTTTTATTTTAGGAAAATGGGGCTCTATTTGTGTTAGGTGCTTTTTAAGTAATTGTGGAATTATGTATTATATACTATATTATCAAGTGTATTTTGAGGAATTTTTATTTCAGGTCAATAGGGATTGATTTGTATTATGTGCTTTTTAATTTTCAGAGAAGTAGGGCTTAATTTGTATTAGATATCTGTTATTCTCCCGGTTAATAGGGCTTAATTTGTATTATATGCTTTGTTATCAATTGTATTTAGAGGAATTTTTATTCTGAATCAGTGGAATCACTTTCCTTGAATTCTGGAGTGAGGATAAATTAACAAGCCGTTGCAACGTTTCGGTTCTCCTGGAACCTTCTTCAGGCAGGCTTGTTATGATTTGAAATTAGTTGAATAAGTTTGAGGATCCAAAAAAAAAAAAAAAAAAAAAAAAAAAAATATGAGTATTGTTTACAGGCTTTCTCTCAAAGAGCTGGAAGCAGATTTACTAAAATAGATTAAGCATCAAAAGAATATGATTAGTGTTTAAAGGCTTTCTCTCAAAGAGCTGGAAGCAGATTTACTAAAATGGATTAAGCATCAAAAGAATATGATTAGTGTTTAAAGGCTTTCTCTCAAAGAGCTGTAAGCAGATTTACTAAAATAGATTAAGTATCAATAGAGTACGAGTAGTGTTTAAAGGCTTTGTCTCAAAGAGCTGGAAGCAGATTTACTAAAATAGATTAAGCATCAGAAGAGTATGATTAGTGTTTAAAGGCTTTCTCTCAAAGAGCTGGAAGCAGTGAGTGAGCTTTTGCCTCCTCAACTGTCCCTTTTTATAGTATAGGGGGCGGGACTCTGTTTGAATGGGCCAATAGGAGGCTCTCTGTTTGAATGGGCCAATAGGAGGCTCTCCCATGTTTTTGTGGTTGTTTTAATCATCTGTAGTGGGGCTTTTTGCATTGTTTTATTTTAATTTTAAACTAATGGTATTATTTATTTATTAAATTACTGTTTCCCACTTGTGTACTGTGGGTTTTACATTATTTATTTATTTATTTATTTATTTAATTATTTCTCAATTTAGGTTTGAATTGTTTTGATCTCTTTTTTAATTCTTTTTTCTTTTTCTTTCAAGGCATTCTGGGGTGGCATAGGTATGCCTTTGCCCGTGTTTGTCCTTATTGGGAGTTGTGATTAATCAAATGATGATTCTTATGAACAGGCCGACCAGAAGGGAAACGAACAGTAGAGCGAATTGCAAACATGAGGCACGGGCTGATTAGGGTTGGGGTTAGGGTTAGCGGTTAGGGTTAGGGTTAGGGGGTTAGGGTTAGGGTTAGGGGGTTAGGGTTAGGGTTAAGGTTAGGGTTAGGGTTAGGGTTAAGGTTAGGGTTAGGGTTTTAGGGTTGGGGTTAGGGTTAGGGTTAAGGTTAGGGTTAGGGTTAGGGTTTTAGGGTTAGGGTTAGGGGTCAGGGTAGGCGCTAACCTGTATGCACTGTCCATCTAATGTCGCTCACTCCACTGGGTTTCACCCCCATGTCAGTCGGTCCATTCCCACCATTCTTTTTCTCTTTTGTTTTTTTCTACAGGAACTATACTGGCACGGGTCGGCCTACGGAACGGCGACCCGGAAAGAGTTCCCTCGGACTCAGTGAGTATATTTTTGGGGTCATGTCGTGTGAGCATGCCGTGTGTCTTTTTTCTTGTGCCTCCCGGTGGGATTGAGTCTTTGTTGAGCCTGTCAGGCTGTAGTGGAGTGACCCGGATTCCCCTTCGTGCGTCGGAACTGGCCCGTTCGCGGTCCCTGATAGGGATAGGATGTTTTTCCTGTCTGGTACAGGAGTTTGGGCGGACGCTGGGAGCGTGTCGTACTCGCGGGGGGGCCGGGCAGTTAAGAGAAATGTCCGGAAGGCTGCCCGCGTCCTCGTAGCCGACGGAGGACACATCGCTCTGCGGGTCAGTCATCGTGGACCTCGTTTGTTTTCTCTGCGGGGCGGATGTTTCAGACTCCTGTTCGGCCTCTGAGCTTTCGAACAGAGTCTCGAGGTTCAGCGGAGCTACCGTCATCTCCGCGTACTCTTTGGCCTCGTCGACCGTCTGGCGCTTGAGTTTTGTACCGAAGGTACGTTCGGCCCACTGGGCGGCTTTGTCGAAGGAGCGGTCAAACCCTTCGCATCCGATGCGTTCGAGCTTGTTCCCCTCTTCGGACAACGCTTTCGTGTAGTGGCTATTCAGAATATCGATGGTGTTCTGAGCCCACTTTTTTGCATTGTCCTCAATGAGGGCTTGCGTGGCGGCGTTTGGCAAAGCCGGTTTGATTACCTCTGATAGGTATTTTACAATCTCGCCGATCGCAGGAGGCTGCCCTTGGCATATATTGTTCATGTGATGTTTCAATTTTATGATCTTGAACGACGTGCGGACCGAGTCGATGTGAGGGTCCGTAGACCGTTTCGGCTTTTGGTTCTGCCGGTGATGTGATTTTTTGTTTTTGGGGTGCGAGCGCACCATATACTGAGGCCCCGAGGTACAGGGCCTCGAACGGGCCCGGGGTTCAAAAGATTGCGGCCTGTCGGGCCGACGATCAAAGTCACGATAGTGAGTAGGGGCCGTGCTCCTACGGCCTCCGTATTTGACCATCTCCGCGTAGGAGAGCACTCTTTCCGCCTGTGCGCGGCGCTCTATGTCGCGGTGGTAACGGGGCGTAGGCCGAGCCATGCTCTGGACGGCACGTTTGCGTCCGCGTGTGACCATAGTCCAACCGTCTCTCTCTGGCCAAACCATGGTTTAAGTGTCTTCTCCTTTTTAATATATATGTGTACGTGTGTTCGTAGATTTGTTGTGGATGTAAATTGATCAAATTGGACCTTTTTTCTATGTTTTAGGTGTGAGAGGACTCTTGGGGAGATTGGAACCAGGTAAGTAGGCTTATTTGTTATTTTTTTTATGTTTTTTTGTGTTCTCAGGTAAGTAGGATCTTAATTAGTATCATGTACTTTTTTATTTTTTATTTTAGGAAAATGGGGCTCTATTTGTGTTAGGTGCTTTTTAAGTAATTGTGGAATTATGTATTATATACTATATTATCAAGTGTATTTTGAGGAATTTTTATTTCAGGTCAATAGGGATTGATTTGTATTATGTGCTTTTTAATTTTCAGAGAAGTAGGGCTTAATTTGTATTAGATATCTGTTATTCTCCCGGTTAATAGGGCTTAATTTGTATTATATGCTTTGTTATCAATTGTATTTAGAGGAATTTTTATTCTGAATCAGTGGAATCACTTTCCTTGAATTCTGGAGTGAGGATAAATTAACAAGCCGTTGCAACGTTTCGGTTCTCCTGGAACCTTCTTCAGGCAGGCTTGTTATGATTTGAAATTAGTTGAATAAGTTTGAGGATCCAAAAAAAAAAAAAAAAAAAAAAAAAAAAAAAAAAAAAAAAAAAAAAAAAAAATATGAGTATTGTTTACAGGCTTTCTCTCAAAGAGCTGGAAGCAGATTTACTAAAATAGATTAAGCATCAAAAGAATATGATTAGTGTTTAAAGGCTTTCTCTCAAAGAGCTGGAAGCAGATTTACTAAAATGGATTAAGCATCAAAAGAATATGATTAGTGTTTAAAGGCTTTCTCTCAAAGAGCTGTAAGCAGATTTACTAAAATAGATTAAGTATCAATAGAGTACGAGTAGTGTTTAAAGGCTTTGTCTCAAAGAGCTGGAAGCAGATTTACTAAAATAGATTAAGCATCAGAAGAGTATGATTAGTGTTTAAAGGCTTTCTCTCAAAGAGCTGGAAGCAGTGAGTGAGCTTTTGCCTCCTCAACTGTCCCTTTTTATAGTATAGGGGGCGGGACTCTGTTTGAATGGGCCAATAGGAGGCTCTCTGTTTGAATGGGCCAATAGGAGGCTCTCCCATGTTTTTGTGGTTGTTTTAATCATCTGTAGTGGGGCTTTTTGCATTGTTTTATTTTAATTTTAAACTAATGGTATTATTTATTTATTAAATTACTGTTTCCCACTTGTGTACTGTGGGTTTTACATTATTTATTTATTTATTTATTTATTTAATTATTTCTCAATTTAGGTTTGAATTGTTTTAATCTCTTTTTTAATTCTTTTTTCTTTTTCTTTCAAGGCATTCTGGGGTGGCATAGGTATGCCTTTGCCCGTGTTTGTCCTTATTGGGAGTTGTGATTAATCAAATGATGATTCTTATGAACAGGCCGACCAGAAGGGAAACGAACAGTAGAGCGAATTGCAAACATGAGGCACGGGCTGATTAGGGTTGGGGTTAGGGTTAGCGGTTAGGGTTAGGGTTAGGGGGTTAGGGTTAGGGTTAGGGGGTTAGGGTTAGGGTTAAGGTTAGGGTTAGGGTTGGGGTTAGGGTTAGCGGTTAGGGTTAGGGTTAGGGGGTTAGGGTTAGGGTTAGGGTTAGGGGTTTAGGGTTAGGGTTAAGGTTAGGGTTAGGGTTAGGGTTAAGGTTAGGGTTAGGGTTTTAGGGTTAGGGTTAGGGGCCAGGGTAGGCGCTAACCTGTATGCACTGTCCATCTAATGTCGCTCACTCCACTGGGTTTCACCCCCATGTCAGCCGGTCCATTCCCACCATTCTTTTTCTCTTTTGTTTTTTTCTCCAGTTCCCTCGGACTCAGTGAGTATATTTTCGGGGTCATGTCGTGTGAGCATGCCGTGTGTCTTTTTTCTTGTGCCTCCCGGTGGGATTGAGTCTTTGTTGAGCCTGTCGGGCTGTAGTGGAGTGACCCGGATTCCCCTTCGTGCGTCGGAACTGGCCCGTTCGCGGTCCCTGATAGGGATAGGATGATTTTCCTGTCTGGTACAGGAGTTTGGGCGGACGCTGGGAGCGTGTCGTACTCGCGGTGAGGCCGGGCAGTTAAGAGAAATGTCCGGAAGGCTGCCCGCGTCCTCGTGGTCGACGGAGGACACATCGCTCTGCGGGTCAGTCATCGTGGACCTCGTTTGTTTTCTCTGCGGGGCGGATGTTTCAGACTCCTGTTCGGCCTCTGAGCTTTCGAACAGAGTCTCGAGGTTCAGCGGAGCTACCGTCATCTCGGCGTACTCTTTGGCCTCGTCGACCGTCTGGCGCTTGAGTTTTGTACCGAAGGTACGTTCGGCCCACTGGGCGGCTTTGTCGAAGGAACGGTCAAACCCGTCGCATCCGATGCGTTCGAGCTTGTTCCCCTCTTCGGACAACGCTTTCGTGTAGTGGCTAATCAGAATATTAATAGTGTTCTGAGCCCACTTTTTTGCATTGTCCTCAATGAGGGCTTGCGTGGCGGCGTTTGGCAAAGCCGGTTTGATTACCTCCGATAGGTATTTTACAATCTCGCCGATCGCAGGAGGCTGCCCTTGGCATATATTGTTCATGTGATGTTTCAATTTTATGATCTTGAACGACGTGCGGACCGAGTCGATGTGAGGGTCCGTAGACCGTTTCGGCTTTTGGTTCTGCCGGTGATGTGATTTTTTGTTTTTGGGGTGCGAGCGCACCATATACTGAGGCCCCGAGGTACAGGGCCTCGAACGGGCCCGGGGTTCAAAAGATTGCGGCCTGTCGGGCCGACGATCAAAGTCACGATAGTGAGTAGGGGCCGTGCTCCTACGGCCTCCGTATTTGACCATCTCCGCGTAGGAGAGCACTCTTTCCGCCTGTGCGCGGCGCTCTATGTCGCGGTGGTAACGGGGCGTAGGCCGAGCCATGCTCTGGACGGCACGTTTGCGTCCGCGTGTGACCATAGTCCAACCGTCTCTCTCTGGCCAAACCATGGTTTAAGTGTCTTCTCCTTTTTAATATATATGTGTACGTGTGTTAGTGGATTTGTTGTGGATCTGAATTGATCGAATTGGACCTTTTTTCTATGTTTTTTAGGTGTGAGAGGACTCTTGGGGAGATTGGAACCAGGTAAGTAGGCTTATTTATTATTTTTTTATGTTTTTTTGTGTTCTCAGGTAAGTAGGATCTTAATTAGTATCATGTACTTTTTTATTTTCAGGAAAATGGGGCTCGATTTGTGTTAGGTGCTTTTTAAGTAATTGTGGAATTATGTATTATATGCTATATTATCAAGTGTATTTTGAGGAATTTTTATTTCAGGTCAATAGGGATTAATTTGTATTATGTGCTTTTTAATTTTCAAAGAAGTAGGGCTTAATTTGTATTAGATCTCTGTTATTCTCCCGGTTAATAGGGCTTAATTTGTATTATATGCTTTGTTATCGATTGTATTTAGAGGAATTTTTATTCTGAATCAGTGGAATCACTTTCCTTGAATTCTGGAGTGAGGATAAATTAACAAGCCGTTGCAACGTTTCGGTTCTCCTGGAACCTTCTTCAGGCAGGCTTGTTATGATTTGAAATTAGTTGAATAAGTTTGAGGATCCAAAAAAAAATATGAGTATTGTTTACAGGCTTTCTCTCAAAGAGCTGGAAGCAGATTTACTAAAATAGATTAAGCATCAAAAGAATATGATTAGTGTTTAAAGGCTTTCTCTCAAAGAGCTGGAAGCAGATTTACTAAAATGGATTAAGCATCAAAAGAATATGATTAGTGTTTAAAGGCTTTCTCTCAAAGAGCTGTAAGCAGATTTACTAAAATAGATTAAGTATCAATAGAGTACGAGTAGTGTTTAAAGGCTTTCTCTCAAAGAGCTGGAAGCAGATTTACTAAAATAGATTAAGCATCAGAAAAGTATGATTAGTGTTTAAAGGCTTTCTCTCAAAGAGCTGGAAGCAGTGAGTGAGCTTTTGCCTCCTCAACTGTCCCTTTTTATAGTATAGGGGGCGGGACTCTGTTTGAATGGGCCAATAGGAGGCTCTCTGTTTGAATGGGCCAATAGGAGGCTCTCCCATGTTTTTGTGGTTGTTTTAATCATCTGTAGTGGGGCTTTTTTCATTGTTTTATTTTGATTTTAAACTAATGGTATTATTTATTTATTAAATTACTGTTTCCCACTTGTGTACTGTGGGTTTTCCATTATTTATGTATTTATTTATTTATTTATTTATTTATTTCTCAATTTAGGTTTGAATTGTTTTAATCTCTTTTTTAATTCTTTTTTCTTTTTCTTTCAAGGCATTCTGGGGTGGCATAGGTATGCCTTTGCCCGTGTTTGTCCTTATTGGGAGTTGTGATTAATCAAATGATGATTCTTATGAACAGGCCGACCAGAAGGGAAACGAACAGTAGAGCGAATTGCAAACATGAGGCACGGGCTGATTAGGGTTGGGGTTAGGGTTAGCGGTTAGGGTTAGGGTTAGGGGGTTAGGGTTAGGGTTAGGGGGTTAGGGTTAGGGTTAGGGGGTTAGGGTTAGGGTTAGGGTTAAGGTTAGGGTTAGGGTTTTAGGGTTAGGGTTAGGGGGTTAGGGTTAGGGTTAAGGTTAGGGTTAGGGTTAAGGTTAAGGTTAGGGTTAGGGTTTTAGGGTTAGGGTTAGGG
>NW_026521118.1:5000-10000 GCF_001660625.3 Ictalurus punctatus
TGTTGATTTTGTTTTATGTGATAGACTGATAGACTTCTTTTAGTTTATATATATATATATTCTTTTATTTATTATCAATATTTGATTTTCTCGTCTTGTACAGAAGGACATGTTTGTTGGACAGTAAAACTCCACACTTGTGTATTCTGTTGTGTTTTTCTCTCGTGATGATAAATACTGAACAATTCTGGAAACAGAAATAGTACTATTACAGGTGACGCCTTGGTCCCACTGCCCAGATGTTTATGGGATGTTGTTAAAGTTGATAAGAACGCAGTGTAAAGGTAGCGTGTAGAGTCCAGAGTCCTGACAGTGAAATGAGAACACGCTGTACTGCAGTCACATCATTACACACTGATGCTGAGGGAATCGGCTCATTATTAAAGGTGATGTGAATGTCGAACACAGCCCAGGGCTCAGACGAAGATAAAACTCTACAATAATCTAATTTCCTGTCCAGAGGAATCAGACTGTGTTCTGGGTTTGATTTCACTCGCACCGTGTGTGTAGCGTAACCCCAAGCCAAGCGATTCTAATCACTGTCCTAATCCTGGACAGAAAGAGTTTGATCCATTAATCTGTTCCTACACAGACCTGATCCCCAGTGTGCTTTGATTCATGGAGATGTGTGTGTGTGTGTGTGTGTGTGTGTGTGTGTGTGTGTGTGTGTGTGTGTGTGTGTGTGTGTGTGTGTTCACATCTGGCCCTGTGAGTTCAATGAGACGAAAAGGGAAAGCGTGGTGACCCAAACACAGCCTGAGCAAGGTGAGCGCTCCTGCCAAGTCACGCAAAGTTAGCTTAGCGGATAATCTGGAACATGCGCCGTGTGTAAACACGCTGGAGACCGCGGGGTCGAACCAACTCACACTAATCACATCTTCTGAGACAAATCAATGGGTTTTAACCGTGTGAGGAAGACTGGAAGTCACTGATACACACACACACACACACACACATATACAACATGCACAACAATGACTTTATACTCTCTCTGTAGTGCATGAGAAATAAACAACTATACTTGAGAAAAATTTTAAACAAAAGTCTGTCATCAGCTGTGTACAATGTCAGTAATAAACACTGTGTGTGTGTGTGTGTGTGTGTGTGTGTGTGTGTGTGTGTGTGTTACCATCCTGAAGTTGATTATTTTCCTCTAACAGCATGTCACTGAGTGTTTTATTCCCATTACACCACAGCGACTCACCGACAAATACATTTACTAAAGAACGACATGCTATACGTCTTATCCCTTTATAGTTACATTTAATGTTATGGAACGTCGGTGAAGCAGGTGACTTCCTGTTGTTATTTACCTTATAGCAGCTATATACACTCGTTCCCTCACCATCCCTCTCTCTATTCTCTCTCTCTATTCTCTCTCTATTCTCTCTCTATTCCCTCTCTCTATTCTCTCTTTATTCTCTCTCTCTATTCTCTCTCTATTCCCTCTCTCTATTCTCTCTCTATTCCCTCTCTCTCTCTCTCTCTCTCTCTCTCTCTCTATCCTCTCTCTCTATTCCCTCTCTCTCTATCCTCTCTCTCTATTCCCTCTCTCTCTATTCTCTCTCTCTATTCTCTCTCTCTTTATCCTCTCTCTTCATGTGAATAAGATAATAATCACAGTGTGTGTGAGTGTGAAACAGTAGAGGAGTGTAAACTCTGTGATGAAGATGTGGAAAACTGAAAGTTACAGATTTCCCTCTGACTGTTACACAGCGCTGACACTGGAGACTCCTTCCTCACACGCTACAGAAACACGTTTCTCCTTACAGAAACACATACACGTCCCTGAGAATGAGCGGTTACTATAGAAACCATAACGTATTATAATGAGCGCATTAATATTAATATAAACCTGCGCTACTGTCAGAGCCGCTGCTATAGAGAACTCATCACCACCTGACGACCAATCACAGTCCAGAACTCAGCAGCGCCGTGGTGTAAATATTAATGTATTTTGATTTGCATAAATAAATTAGCTACAATAATAATGTTGAATATTTACTGTTTAGTCTGTGTGTGTGACAATCAGCTGGGTAAATGGTTTTATCGTGTGTGTGTGTGTGTGTGCGTGTGTGTGGATGAAAACAAACACAATCAGTGCACTCAGACTGTGGGGCTCCAGCCGTGAGGCTGCTGCTTCACTGTGCGCTGCAGGAATCTCAAACAAATATTTAACCTCCAACACGGAACCACAAACATGCTGGAGACACGCCGAGTGGGTACGGGTTCCGCACGCCACCACTGTGTGTGTGTGTGTGTGTGTGTGTGTTTACTCCCTGCTCTCACACACTCTCCTGCAACCTGAAAGCAGATCGCTTCGCTGAGAAAATGTGAATAAAAATGAAAATAATGCACAGAAATAAAGTTAGTGCTGGAGCACGTGATCCTGCACATCCTGTTGTACGTTTTATATTTTTATGTCATGCTCTAACAGTTCCTCGTGTGCACGAGACACTTGCCCGAGGTCATGATGTTTAACGTGTGTGAGATGTAGGAGATTTGTGAGTTAAGAGTGTGAAGGATAATCTGACCTAGCACTCATCTGCTACACTTCCATCATTCATCCCTTCATCCAGAAAACATTCATGTCTCTGTTAGACGTGTCTCCTCTGACCTCCTGCTTTTCCGTCCTTCTATAAAAACAATTGTTGCAGGATATTACGCCTCTGTCTTATACGACTCCGCCCCCGTGTGCATAACTTTCGCGTAACGTCTAGCAGTAGTGGCGATCCTGTATAGCTGTAGTTACGTCTGAACGCTGATGCGTGTGTTTTCTGGAGCAAGTCCTCAGTGTGCGGTTCAACCCGACGTCCAGGGTTTAAATATTTTATCAGTCACACTTTCAAATGCATCGGTATGAAGACGAGAAGGACATTTAGCGTGTCTCTGTGTGCATGGTGCTTTGATTGCAGGTTTAGGCTTGCACGCTAGTCTTCAACATTACACACACACACACACTCACACGCAAGGTTTTTAGCTCAGAATGTGTCTGTAAAGGGACACAAACAGCCGACTCCATCTGGCCCGGAGTGTTCATGTGTCCCGACTGTAACCCCTGCGGTGTATTGAGTGTACGTTGTGTGTTATTGGATTTAGACTGGAGTAAAGACTTGGACGGTGTTTCTGTTCATTGTCTTTTCTCATTGCTCGTGATGGAGGTGTGTATGTTTAATGATATTTATTTCATAAAAGAAGGAGATCGGTTTATGTAATCCAGCACTGAAGAGCCAGAGGTGTGTGATTTTATTTATTTATTTGTTTGTTTACAGTTTGTTTATTAGCTGGTTAGACTGGACAGTTCAATTAAACAGGTTTAATCCAAATCTCAATAGCGTCAACCTGAACTTCAACTTGAACCTAATGACAATTTTATATCAATTAAACAGAACGTTCAGGAATAAAAACCTCGCTGGGTGTTTACCGGACGCATGTACAGTATGTGACGAGTCTAATATGTGACGTTTGGGGTATAACTCTGTAGTGAGAGGCTGGATGGAGTTTATTCCACACTGAAAGCGGTTCCTGGAGGTAAAATGTTTGAGAAGCCCTGCTGTAGAGTTGATGAGAGAACCCCTGTTAGATACCAAACTAGAAAATAATCCTGTATCAGGAGCAGAGGATGTGTTTGTGGTCGGACTCAACATCACAACTCCATTACCCATCATCCACTGCTGCTATCACGTTCACGTTCACGCTCACCTGATCACCTGATCACACACACACCTGGACTCCAAGACCTACGGCAGATATTAAACCTCTAATACACCTTGGTCCTGTGTGAGAATAAGTGCTGCTGCTGCGCAGCGTGTATCTTAAAGCCAGCGTTCAGAAGGATGAGTTAATGATTCAGATGTCCTGAAAGCCGCGTGTCCTTCAGGAGAAGGTTAAGAAGACCACAAATCCTGCACAGGTCCAGCAGAGTCTCTTCACTTTCAACACCTGGCCTCAGCTCAGAGCACAACTCTAAATCAACACTGAGATCAGCCTTTTCTTCTCCAGCCAAGAGCTCGTAAAACACGCCGAATAAAACACACACACACACACACACACACACACACACACACACACACACACACACACACACACAGAGCGTAGCGTGAGTGTTTTTACTGCAGGTATTGTTATGAACAGGGATAAAGCTTTACCGGATCAGTAATGTAAGCAGTAAAGATGATCACAGCTGATTATAATGAAGTCTATAACTCCTACAAACACCAGTTTAACCCAGACAATGGTCTTCTCCAGACCAGAACCTTCTCTTAACCTGAGAAGATGTTATTTTATAGGCTCCAGTAAAGCGAAACGTCTGTTCTGATGCCTTGTCCGTGTTCCGAGAACATCTTCCTGTGATTACACAAACATCACGCTGAATTTAACTCCACATCTGTAATCTCTTCATTAAAACCCTTCTACGAGCTGCAGCTTATAAATCATTTCTTTCTGTGTAATTAAATATATTGCTTAATTACAACATTATAATTTGCCAAGAACATCACACATGATTAGACATAATTATGAAAATCTAATTCTGAAATTCATTTAAAAAGAATCGCCTTAACTGTTATTTTAAATGATTTTATTGTTATATATCGTTATGTTAAATTTCATTTAAACAGCATTATTTATAAATATTTATCTTTATTTATAATTATTTTAATGTATTTTATGTGCATTTCTCATCAATTATGCATTTGTTTATTGTCATTTAATACAGTATATTTACATATAAAATATATTGAATTGTCTATTACTAAATATTTATCACTGTTTTATTATTTCATCATCATGGAAATAAAATCAGTGAACAAAAAATCCAAACACTCACTGGATCATTAAAGCCTGAACACACACACACACACACACACACACACACACACACACACACACACACACACACACACAGCAGTGTTGCGTGAGTGTTTTTACTGCACATCTTTGATATGAGTGCAGCGGTGTATTAAATTATTTGGTGTATGTTACAGATATAGCGCTCGGGG
>NW_026521118.1:20000-25000 GCF_001660625.3 Ictalurus punctatus
CAAAATATGAATCAGTAACGTTTAATCTTATGCTACTGTATTTGCGTACGAATCAAATACAACATGAATCAATGATTCTTCATTCGATATTTATATGCACACATTTCTGAATGATACAGCAAATGAATCAGTGAATCTTTTAATCTTACTTTTACACACACACACACACACACACACACACACACACACACACACATTTATATATATATAATCGAATGAGTGTCTGTTTTTGTTTCCTGGCACTGGTCAATAACAGAATGTGGTTCTCAGACATGTGGTTTGGTTCTGGTGTGTGTGTGTGTGTGTGTGTGTGTGTGTGTATGCACTGAACCTCACCAGGGAAATCCTCATTAATCTCGTCCATTTCCAGAACGACATCGTAAGGAACTCCAGCTTCGGCCAACAGCACATTCAGCTGTCCTGGCATGCGTCCTGCGACTGGGTGAATCCCAAACCTGAGGTCACAGTTATTGCAAACAGTTTCATTTGATTATTAAATCAAGTGGATTTTATTATCACTTAATTTATCTAATCAGATCATAACAAATCAGGACGAAACATCATGGAGCAGATGGAGCGTGTTATATAATAACATTGATAATAGTCTATGTCACCTCGAGATGTAAGACATATCGCTCTTTGTTCATAAAATGTGTTTCACATCAAGCATGATTTACCAAAGTAACAGGAGTTTGGGAGGAAAAACCTCTGAAAGTCCTTTATGATTTTCCTTTATATCCCCATCTCTCTCTCTCTCTCTCTCTGTCTTCCCCTTCCATAGAAATCATTTCCTCAGACTAATTTATACTCATTCTTTACCGCTAGCCCTTACTCTAGTCCCCACTTTCTGTAGGATTTATGTCATTTTCCCATCACCTCTAGCTTCTTTCATTGTTTAGTAGCCATTTTGTCATTTTCAGTTCTCTGTGAGTTTTTTCCTTGTATGGGCATGGCTAAATATAAATCAGATGTGCTGCGAATGCACTTGGTAATTTACAGTTGATTAGCTTTTGTCAACATAATACTTGAGTGAAGAAAATCAGAGAAACTTTTGTAAATCTGGCAGGAATTTGTATTTCAGTTTTGCTATGAAAATATTTACACATAACTATGCTAAAAGATTGGCCTCTTCTGCCCTCCGCACTGCAACTTACAAATACTCAAAACATTTACTATAACAGATGGCTTCTGTTAGTGGTATAGTGCTGTATCCAAAATCTTCACTTGATCTTGATATACAACTTTTGAAGATGTCACTTCCTTTATTAAATATGGTGCAGGCGTGGTGCTTGATTTTTTTCAAACCCTAACCGAAGGCATCTTTCTCTCTCCTTCAGGATCACAGCTTCTCTTATTGCATCACAGCCTTTTACACTCTTGGCATATCACGGAATGTGGAAAAGACGGGACCAACTCAACCTCTATGGAATTCCTCGGCATCTGTCTAGAAACATCATCCTTCCAGGCCTTCTTTACTCAAGCCAAACTCTCTTTAACTAACCACAGCTATTCACAGCGCACTTCAAAGCAAATTTCAGAGACTCTTTCTATCAGTTCCTTTGCTGCACCTCATTGTCATCCTGGATGTCACCCTGATTGACACGCCCATCAATTCCCTGCAATCCCTTCACATGATCTCACAACCACTACCACTTTCCAATTCACCAGCTCTTATGCCATGTGATCTTGGCATTTGCTCATGTAGGGTATGTGGCCAAGATTAACTTGATCATAAAGCTCATCATTGGATCTCCTCGTATCTCCAGTAACCCTCCTCAGGTGATCATTTTCTTAAAAGGAATACCACCCTTCTCACCATCTTCCGGTAGCTTCAGCTGTTTAGAGAAGCTCCACCCAGGAACCACCACCAAGTTCTATAAACACAGAAGCTGTTCTTCTTCCTGCCCTTTTCCATCCATCCATCTTCTATACCGCTTATCCTTTTCAGTGTCACGGGGAACCTGGAGCCTGTCCCAGGGAGCATCAGGCGCAAGGCGGGCTACAGCCTGGATGCTTGCCAGTCCATCGCAGGGCACAATCACACACACACTCACACTGCGGACACTTTAGACACACCAGTCGACCTACCATGCATGTCTTTGGACTGGGGGAGGAAACCCCCGCAGCACGGGGAGAACATGCAAACTCCACACACACAGAGGGAATCGAATCCCCGACCCTGGCGGTGTGAGGTGAACGTGCTAACCACTAAGCCACCGTGCGCCCTCATGCCCTTTTGAATTCTGAGGAAATCCTGCATGCTGTTCTTGACAGTGGCCCATTGACTTTCACCATCAAACCATGAAAAGACTGACCCATTTGAAAAAAGTACCTCCCGCCTACTTGTTCTTTCCTACTTTTGACCATCTCCATTATCTCTGTCACAATTATCATCACCTCCTAATCTGCCGTCCTTCCACGCAGTTATCAGGACTCTGATTCAGAACTGATCCTCTGCATCTCAGACCTGATTACCAGATCATGTCTTCTTGAGCACTGAAGCTTCCCAAATACACCAAAGCGACATCCAGATTCAAGACCTCAGAGGAACTGGCATCAAGTGAACTAAGCCATGGTATGTGCTCTCAAATGTTGAAAAGAAATGACAGATGCTTGATAAAAAAAAACAAAACTCAGTGCCATCCATAAATATTCACACCCTTGAACTTTTCCATATTTTATAAACGGGATCGTAAATGGACTTAATTTGGAATAAAAGTCAAGAATCAACACAAAATATCCAGAATTTAGTTCTGATGCAACCAGTCACCACCAGGAGTCCCATAATCCCCATGGAGAAACTTCCTCAGGACCTCCACAATCCTGAATGACCCGGCTGTCTAAAGTAAAGAGGTCGATGGACTTTCGAATAACTTTTCTTCTCTTTTGTTTGAGTGTGAAAGCTTATCCTGACCCAGGAATCCTCTCAGGTCCACCTGAGCACTTGGTTGCTACTGCTACTATTCTGGCTCCAGGGCCAGTCATCAGATAACATGATCAAGTAACATGTCTTGTTGTTCATTCACTCATCTGCAGTCAGCTCTTTATCCTGGTCAGGGTGGTGGTGGATCCAGTGTTTATCTCAGGAATGCTGTGCACAATGCGGGAATACACCCTGGATGGGACAGCAGTCCATTACATTCTCGTTCACACCGAGTGGAATTTTAGTGTCACAGATCCGCTTACTGGCATTTGTTTTGGTCGGAAACCGGAGATTAACCCGGAGGAATGCCACATGGACATGGTAAGAACATTCCCACAGTAAGTAACCCAAGCTCAGGACTGAACCGGGAACCCTGGAGCTATACGACGGCAATGCTACACACTGCTCAACTGTGACATCCAACTTACTTTTTGTGTATTAAATTTCACATTTCACAAAATGAAGAGTATTGCAGATTTGTGGAGCATGGAAAGCCATAAACTGCACTTTTCAGATTTATAGTATAGACAGATATTGTATAGTATAGTGTAGTATAGTATAGTATAGTGTAGTGTAGTATAGTATAGTGTAGTATAGTATAATTTAGCACAGTATAGTATAGTACAGTATAGTATAGTGTAGTATAGTATAATTTAGCACAGTATAGTATAGTACAGTATAGTATAGTATAGTATAATTTAGCACAGTATAGTATAGTATAGTACAGTATAGTATAGTGTAGTATAGTGTAGTATAGTGTAGTATAGTGTAGTATAGTATAATTTAGCACAGTATAGTATAGTATAGTACAGTACAGTATAGTATAGTGTAGTATAGTGTAGTATAGTATAGTATAGTGTAGTATAGTATAATTTAGCACAGTATAGTATAGTACAGTATAGTATAGTATAGTATAATTTAGCACAGTATAGTATAGTACAGTATAGTATAGTGTAGTATAGTGTAGTATAGTGTAGTATAGTGTAGTATAGTATAATTTAGCACAGTATAGTATAGTATAGTACAGTATAGTATAGTGTAGTATAGTATAATTTAGCACAGTATAGTATAGTACAGTATAGTATAGTATAGTATAATTTAGCACAGTATAGTATAGTATAGTACAGTATAGTATAGTGTAGTATAGTGTAGTATAGTATAATTTAGCACAGTATAGTATAGTACAGTACAGTATAGTATAGTGTAGTATAGTGTAGTATAGTATAGTATAGTGTAGTATAGTATAGTATAGTACAGTATAGTATAGTATAGTGTAGTATAGTGTAGTATAGTATAATTTAGCACAGTATAGTATAGTATAGTACAGTATAGTATAGTGTAGTATAGTATAGTGTAGTATAGTGTAGTATAGTATAGTATAGTATAGTATAATTTAGCACAGTATAGTATAGTATAGTACAGTATAGTATAGTATAGTATAGTGTAGTATAGTGTAGTATAGTGTAGTATAGTATAATTTAGCATAGTATAGTATAGTATAGTGTAGTATAGTATAATTTAGCACAGTATAGTACAGTATAGTATAGTATAATATAGTATAGTACAGTATAGTATAGTGTAGTATAGTATAGTGTAGTATAGTGTAGTATAGTATAATTTAGCACAGTATAGTATAGTATAGTACAGTATAGTATAGTATAATATAGTATAGTACAGTATAGTATAGTGTAGTATAGTATAGTATAGTATAGTACAGTATAGTATAGTGTAGTATAGTATAGTATAGTATAGTATAATTTAGCACAGTATAGTATAGTATAGTACAGTATAGTATAGTATAGTATAGTGTAGTATAGTGTAGTATAGTGTAGTATAGTATAATTTAGCATAGTATAGTATAGTATAGTGTAGTATAGTGTAGTATAGTATAATTTAGCACAGTATAGTATAGTATAGTATAGTACAGTATAGTATAGTGTAGTATAGTATAGTATAGTGTAGTATAGTGTAGTACAGTATAGTATAGTGTAGAATAGTATAGTGTAGTATAGTGTAGTATAGTATAATTTAGTATAGTATAGTATAGTACAGTATAGTATAGTACAGTATAGTATAG